>NC_091287.1:341362131-341662131 GCF_032444005.1 Ranitomeya imitator
AGGCTTGCAGTTGTGTGTAAACCTACTATTTGGTCACCCCTAAATAGTGCTCACAAGCAGAAACGGTTAGGCCGATTTCACATTAGCGTTTTGAGGAGCTGCAGAGGGCTGCGGACTTCCTCCGTGAAGCCCCGCCCTCGGCCACACCTTCACCGCTACCACCGCCTACTTCTGCATGCGGTCTGCGTACCTATCTTTAACCCCTTAGTGACAGAGCCAATTTGGTACTTAATGACCGAGCCAATTTTTGCAATTCTGACCACTGTCACTTTATGAGGTTATAACTCTGGAACGCTTCAACGGATCCCGCTGATTCTGAGATTGTTTTTTTGTGACATATTGTACCTCATGTTAGTGGTAACATTTCTTCGATATTACTTGCGATTATTTATGAAAAAAACGGAAATATGGCGAAAATTTTTAAAATGTTGCAATTTTCAAACTTTGTATTTTTATGCCCTTAAATCAGAGAGAAATGGCACAAAAAATAGTTAATAAATAACATTCCCCACATGTCTACTTTACATCAGTACAATTTTGGAAACAAATTTTTTTTTTTGTTAGGGAGTTATAAGGGTTAAAAGTTGACCAGCAATTTCTCATTTTTACAACACTTTTTTTTTTTTAGGGACCACATCACATTTGAAGTCATTTTGAGGGGTCTATATGATAGAAAATAACGAAGTGTGACACCATTCTGAAAACTACACCCCTCAAAGTTCTC
The DNA here is from genome assembly GCF_032444005.1 of Ranitomeya imitator. Taxonomy (NCBI): domain Eukaryota; kingdom Metazoa; phylum Chordata; class Amphibia; order Anura; family Dendrobatidae; genus Ranitomeya; species Ranitomeya imitator. Next base: position 341,362,856 of record NC_091287.1, read on the forward strand.
AAAACCACATTCAAGAAGTTTATTAACCCTTTACGTGCTTCACAGGAACTGAAACAATGTGGAAGGAAAAAATGAACATTTTACTTTTTTTTGCAAATATTTTAATTCAGAACCATTTTTTTATTTTCACAAGTGTAAAAACAGAAATGTAACCATAAATTGTGTTATGCAATTTCTCCTGAATACACCAATACCCCATATGTGGAGGTAAACCACTGTTTGGGCGCACCGCAGAGCTTGGAAGTGAAGGAGCGCCGTTTGACTTTTTCAATGCAGAATTGGCTGGAATTGAGATCGGACGCCATGTCACGTTTAGAGAGCCCCTGATGTGCCTAAACAGTGGAAACCCCCCACAAGTGACCCCATTTTGGAAACTAGACCCCTTAAGGAACTTATCTAGATGTGTGGTGAGAACTTTGAATGCCCAAGTGCTTCACAGAAGTTTAGAATGCAGAGTCGTGAAAATAAAAAATATTTTTTTTCCACAAAAAAGATATTGTAGCCCCCAAGTTTTTATTTTCACAAGGGTAACAGGAGAAATTGGACCGCAATAGCTGTTATCCAATTTATCCCGAGTACACTGATGTGCCATATGTGGGGGTAAACCACTGTTTGGGCGCACGGCAGAGCTCAGAAGGGAGGGAGCACCATTTGACTTTTTGAGCGCAAAATCGGCTGTCGTGTTTGGAGACCCCCTGATGTAACTAAATAGTGGAAACCCCCCAATTCTAGCTCCAACCCTAACCCCAACACACCCCTAACCCTAATCCCAACCCGATCCATAATCCTAATCACTAACCCTAACGATAATCACAACCCTTACCCCAAAACAACCCTAATGTCAACCCTAACCATAATCCTAATCAAAACCCTAAATCAAACACACCCCTAATCCCAATCTCAACCCTAACCTCAAACCTAATCCTAATCCCAATACACCCCTAATCACAACCCTAACCTTAACCCTAATCCCAAACCTAACCCTAATCCCAACCCTAACCCTAATACCAACCCTAATCCAAACCCTAACCCTAATCCCAACTCTAACCCTAACTTTAGCCCCAACCCTAGCCCTAACTTTAGCCCCAACCCTAACCCTAAGGCTACTTTCACACTTGCGTCGTTTGGCATCTGTCGCAATCCGTCGTTTTGGACAAAAAACGGATCCTCCATATGTGCCCGCAGGATGCGTTTTTTTGCCCATAGACTTGTATTGCCGACGGATCGTGACGGATGGCCACACGTCGCGTCTGACGTGCACTGGATCAGTTGTGTTTTGGCGGACTGTCGGCACAAAAAACGTTCAATGTAACGTTTTTTGTACGTCGCGTCCGCCATTTCTGACCGTGCATGCGTGGCCGTAACTCCGCCCCCTCCTCCACAGGACATAGATTGGGCAGCGGATGCGTTGAAAAACTACATCCGCTGCCCACGTTGTGCACAATTTTCACAACGTGCGTCGGTATGTCGGGCCGACGCATTGCGACGGCCCCGTACCGACGTAAGTGTGAAAGAACCCTAACTCTATCCCTAACCCTAATTTTAGCCCCAACTGCTCTTCTCCTGTCGGCCGGCAGAAGGCGATAGATGGAGGGCGCACTGCGCACGCGCCCGCCATTTTCTTTTCCCCGGCAGCCAGGAGGAGCAGCAGGAGGATCCAGGGACACCGGTGAGTATGATAGGGTCCCCGAATCCCCCTATTTCTCTGTCCTCTGATGTGCGATCACATCAGAGGACAGAGAATTACACTTTGATTTTTTTTTTTTTGCGGTCGCCGGTAAACAGTTAATTACCGGCGATCGCAAAACAGGGGTCGGTAATACCGACCCCGATCATGTTCTTTGGGGTCTCGGCTACCCCCGGCAGCCGAGACCCCAAAGATTCTCCCGGTGCTGGCCGGCGGGCGCACTGCGCCCGCCATTTTGAAGATGGCGGCGCCCACCGGGAGCCACGAGGAGCACCGGGGAAGATAGGTGAGTATCGGGGGGCTACCTGGGACCCCTTTTCTCTGTCCTCTGATGTGCGATCACATCGGAGGACAGAAAAATTAAAAAGAGATTGCGGGTTTTTTTTTGGGGGGGTTTTTTTTTGCGATCGCCGGTAAACGGTTAATTCCCGGCGATCGCAAATGCGGGGTCGGTTAAAAACCCCCCGAATCATGTTCTCTGGGGTATCGGCTACCCCCGGCAGCCGAGACCCCGGAGAAAATCCGACTCTGGGGGGCGCTATTCACTTTTTCCACAGCGCCGTTAATTAACGGCGCTGTGGTTTAAGTACCCTTAGCGGCCGCCGTTAAAAGGCGTATCGGCGGTCGCTAAGGGGTTAACATTAGGTACGCAGGTTGTGCGGTTGTATGCGGATGCTTCGGCATGCGTCATTTTGACGATGCGGCGACCAGCGTAGGACGCAGCTGGTTGCAATTTCTTTTTCTCTCCGCATTGTCAAAACGATGCATGTGGAAGCATCCGTATACAGCTGCACAACCTGCATACCTAAATGTTAAAGATAGGTACGCAGGCCGCATGCAGAAGTGGGCAGAGGTGCGGCCGAGGGCGGGGCTTCACCGAGGAACTCCACAGCTCACAAAGAGTCATTTTAAAACTGTCTTGTTTACTGAGGAGTGCCGTGAAATTCTGTATGGTAAAGATGGATGGAGTAGTGAATGGTCAGTGGATGGCTACCATGTTCCAACAAAACTGTGACATCAGCAGGCAGGTGGCAGCCTCCTATTTTGGGCCAGAAACATGGAAAGAAAGCTGGTAGGCCCCTTTAAGGTCCCTGAAGGTGTGAAAAATGACCTCAGAAAAAGTACTTTATAGAGATTCTGACCGATCAAAAAGAAAGAAAAGAAGAATTCATAGTACATTAATCTTCATGCTTGACAATATAGCATCTTCTGCTGCAAAGAATACCTTAGCCACTGAATCCTATGGGCAAAAAAAAGGAGAGACACGCATGGTGTGGCCACCATCTTGCACTGACCTCAACCCTATTGAGAACATTAGAAATATCCTCACACAAATAGATCTACAGTGGGGAACAAAAACAAAAAAAAGTATTTAGTCAGCCACCAATTTTGCAAGTTCTCCCACTTGATGAGAGGCCTGCAATTGACATCATAGGTAGACCACAACTAAGAGTCAAAATGATAAAACAAATCCAGAAAATCACCTTGTCTGATATGGCAAGATTTATTCAGCAAGTTATGGTGGAAAATAAGTATTTGGTCATTAACAAAAGTTCATCTCAATATTTTGTTATATATGCTTTGTTGCCAATGACAGAGAACAAACGTTTTCTGTAAGTCTTCAGAAAGTTGGCACATACTGTTGGTCGTATGTTGGCCCATTCCTTCATGCACATCTCCTCTAGAGCAGTGATGTTTTGGGCCTGACGCTGGGCAACACAGACTTTCAAATCCCTCCAAAGATTTTCTATGTGGTTGAGATCTGGAGTCTGGCTTGGCCACTCCAGGACCTTCATATGCTTCTTACGAAGCCACTCCATTGTCCTGGTGGTGTGTTTGGAATCATCATGCTGAAAGACCCATCCGTGTTTCATCTTTAATGCCCTTGCTGATGGAAGGAGGTTTGCACTTAAAATCTCATGATACATGGCCCCATTCATTCTTTTATGTACATGCATCAGTCATCCTGTTTCCTTTCCAGAGAAACAGCCCCAAAGCATGATGTTGCCACCCCCATGCTTCACAGTAGGTATGGTGTTCTTTGTATGCAACTCAGCATTCTGTCTCCTCCAAACATGACGAGTTTTGTTTCTACCAAAGAGTTCTACTTTGGTTTCATCAGACCATATGAAATTCTCCCAATACTCTTCTGGATAATCCAAATGCTCTCAAGCAGACTTCAGATGGGCCCAGACATGTACTGGCTTAAGCAGGGGGACACATCTGGCACTGCATGATCTGAGTCCTGCATAGCGTGTTACTGATGGTAGCCTTTGTTATGGTGGTCCCAGCTCTATGCAGGTCATTCACTAGGTCCCCCCGTGTGGTTCTGGGAATTTTGCTCAACGTTCTTGTGATCATTTTGACCCCACGGGGCGAGATCTTGCATGGAGCCCCAGATCTAGGAAGATTATCAGTGGTCTTGTATTTTCTTATTACTGCGCCCACAGTTGATTTCATCACACCAAGCTGCTTGCCTATTGCAGATTCAGTCTTCCCAGTCTGGTGCAGGGCTACAATTTTGTTTCGGTGTCCTTCGACAGCTCTTTGGTCTTCCCCATAGTGAAGTTTTGGAGTATGACTTTTTGAGGTTGTGGACAGGTGTCTTTTATACTGATAAGTTCAAACAGGTGCCATTACTACAGGTAATAAGTGGAGGACAGAAGAGACTCTTAAAGAAGTCGAGAGCCAGAAATCTTGCATGTTTTTAGGTGACCAAATACTTATATTCCACCATAATTTGCTAAATAAATCTTGCCAAATCATACAAGGTGATTTTCTGGATTTGTTCTCTCATTTTGACTCTCATAGTTGTTCTGCCTATGATGTCAATTACAGGTCTCTCATCTTTTTAAGTGGGAGGACTTGCACAATTGGTGGCTGACTATATACTTTTTTCCCCACTGTATGAGGGTGGGAGGCGATTCACATCAAAACAGCAGCACTGGGAGGTTATTCTGACATCCTGCAAGGGAATTTAAGCAAAAACAATCCAAAAAAACTCACAAGTTTAATGGATGCAAGAGTTGTGAAGGTGATATCAAAGAAGGGGTCCTATGCTAAGAAGAAATTTGGCCTGTTAAGATGTTTTTGATTGAAATCGCTTTTAATTTCAGTAAACGTAACCTCTTAATGCTTCACATTCAACAGATTAACATTTTCAATTCTTAACAGCCTATAAAACATTTGGAAACTCTGTTGTACATAATTTGGAACAGTACATTGAGTTGTTTTTTTTTTTGACTCAAATTTGATTTAGACTCTAAACGGTTGATTATTTGAAAATTATACTGACTCATTTGTATCCACCATTTAGAAAAGTCAGGGAAATAAAGCATTTTCATAATTTGGAATGCGGTGAAGTTATCTAAATATGGAACTTTTAAGCTAGCACACTTCGTTACAAAAAAGTCCATTTTTGGATTCCTACATGTATAATCTCTGGAAGGGGAGCAGAGCTCTCTGGGTTCAGTATCCACATACATGGATGATAAGATTCCTTACCTCAAAAGCATCTCTGCAAGTTTCTAGACCAATTTGTAGCAACAACTGCTTCACCCTTTTTCGTGCCCTTCTTATTTTCTCAAGATTAGTGACAGGTGTCTGGAGCATACTGGCGGCACTAAACCGAAAAGGGAAGAAAAAAAACATAATTTAACATCTATTTAACGCACTCTGCATAATTATAGAACGTCCTTGTTACTTCACATCTCTCATGCTGCACCCTGTTCCCATCTTGGTTCTAATTATGCATCTGGTCACCTTTCCCCCTTTTGGACCATTTTCTTCACTGCAATAGTGGTAAAACCGTCAACATTAAATTTAGGTCAACAGAACTGAAAAAGGGGTATTTCAGGTGGAAAAATATTTTGAAATCAGCTTAGGCCCCCTTGACAATTCAGCATAACACAGATATCGAAAAAATGGTACCGGTGTAATCGGTGTGTCATCCCTTTTTTCGGAATGGCTTTAGAAAAACAAAAATCAATTCCAAAACTTCTATATTATGCAGTTTTAAACACAGAACACATGGCTGACAAGTGGATGCCATCCGTGTGCTGCACGTTTTACATTGACCCATAGACTTGTATTGGCCCTGGCCATTCGTGCTGCAGGTAAAAAAAAAAAAAAACTACGGTAACATGTCTGTGTGATTTGCAGACATGTGGTCCGTGCAAAAATATCACAGATTATAATGGACTAGATGGTGGCCCGATTCTAACGCATCGGGTATTCTAGAATATGTATGTAGTTTATTTATGAAGATTTCAGAATAATGCAATGAACACAGGATTTTCTGGGTAAAATATATTTATCATTAAATTTTATTGCTCATAGAACTTAATACAATTGAATGAAATTATGAAACAGATCATCAAAATACATAAACCATTACATGAATATCTAACTGAATTTAAATAAATCATCGAACAAAAGAAGTACATCGACACTAATATATTTGTTAAAAATATCAACCCAAAATATTTTTGTACACATTTTTAGTGAATACCTTTTGACTACCTATAAGCAACTTTCATTGTAACGGGGTAGGAAGAACTTGCACCTTGACGGTGGATCTCATTTTAACTCTTGAAAATGCAACGTAGAGTTGTCCATGACCAAAAACAGGCTCCGGTAGATATATGCCAACACAGTGTAGAGTTTGACCTTGTGACTCGTTTATGGTCATGGCAAAAGCTGGTTTAACTGGAAACTGTCGACGCTGAAGCCTAAATGGAAGACCGGTGTCTGTAGGACATAAATCAATGCGTGGAATGAACACTTCATCTCCTTTTCCTGATCCAGTGATCACTCTTGCTTGAATGACGTTAGAATGGAGTCCAGTAACAATAAGGAGAGTTCCATTACATAGACCATTTTTTGTATTTAGATTCCGCAGCAACGTTATGATTGTTCCAACTTTGAGTTGTAGTCTGTGGGATGGCATTCCTGATGGCATAAGACTTTAAAAATTCAACTGGATAATACTCTCGTTCATCTTCATTATCTACATCCGCTGAATCATTACTTTTGTACAACTTATACTCTCCAGGCATTCTATCCATCACACGGGAATTTAGCAGAGCCACGTCATCGTTCTTGGGACAGAGAATTGCATGAGAAGAGGTCGTTCACATCAATTTCTATGCATTGTCCAAAAACATCACTTACGATGCAGTCAGTGCACAACATGTCTTCTGGTATTTCAATAATGTCTTCCCAAAGGTTGCATTCGTTGCCAAGTTCACCGTTACCAAGTTTAAGAAGCCAGTTGCTATACTCTGGGTCAGAAGATCGCATGTTGTTAATTAGTTGAAGTTTATTAAACTGTTTCCAAAGGTCAGCCATTTTTAAGCTGGACTCGATAACATCTGTTCTTGTTCCATTTGGTATGACTGGAAGGCATTGCCTAAAATCTCCGCCAATGACAAAAACTTTACCCCCCCAAACGTAATTTCTTTTTTTTTCAGCAACATTTGTAGTCATTACTTCACGCAGAAGTCTGTCAATTAAGCTCAAAGCGTATTTGGGTGTAATGGTGCACTCATCAAGTATGAAAAGATTTGTGTTCTTTAACAGTCTTCCTGCAAATGTGTCTTTTTTTATTCTGAAAACAGATTTCATTGACTGGAACTGGTATCCCAAGGAGAGAATGGATAAGTGCGACCTCCTCATAAAAGGTTTGCTGCAATACCTGTTGTAGCCAAAGGCAATATGACTTTTCCCAACCCTCTAACGTGATGCATTAAAACTTCATAGAGGTATGTTTTACAGCTCCCTCCTGGACCGTCAAATAAACTTTTTGGCCTTGCATCTGCTTAGTTTTCTATAGCACTCACCATAGTATCATATGCAATCCGTTGTTGTTCATTTAAGGAGTTTCTTTTCTTTGTTGCCAACAATAATTCGTAAGCTTCATCATACTCGAACTTGTGGATCTTGAATTGCAGGCTGTGGCAAATTAAAGTCTGAAAACGTTTTTCCATGCAGTAGTAACACATTTTGGACATCTTGCATGGCATAAGATTCGCAATTTTGACAATTTCCACTTCTGTTGTGAAAATGTAAGCACTAATCCTCGATTGGATGTTCTTTAAAATTTGCCCAAAGTTGAGCCGGATTTGTAGGTGGTCTAAATACACAGATGTAGGCAAACAAATCACTTAGTTGCTTAGGCATATGTTGGGTAACTGCATCTTCTAAAGTAAGTCTCCACACAGTATCATCCAATAGAAGTCCTAAAGCCAAAGCTGCAGCTTTAAATGTATCCTGCAATATGTAAAGCGCTGCGGAATATGTTGGCGCCATATAAATAAATTATAATACTCCATTAACTGTTTTCAAATCCTCATAACTTGTAGCTCCTTTGACATGCAGTAGTAACAGCCGAAGGCAATATCTTTCTTGATCCTTGACACTAACAGTATACATGCGTCCAGTTATTCTGCTAACTCCTCGTTGTCTTGGATTCCAAGTTTTATTCCAAACGTAATGCTCTGGAATCTCTCGGTACAAATACTGCCCTGCGTTTTCGTCACGTTGGTTCGGCAAAAACCATTCCATTAATGTTGATGTCGTGCTTAAAGTTTTTGAGACATCTTTGACTTCAGCATCTTCAAAGAAATAAATCTGCTGCTGATTTGGTAAAATGAAAAGCTAAACGTATAATGGCATGGGACTGTGAATGCATTGGAAATGCAAATATCCTCCAAGCAACTTCTGGAGCACTGAGGTATCTTGAGTCAACAAAAGTTGATGATTCATCGTGATTGACTGTTTTCTGTTGTATTTCGATGTTAGCTTTGTCATGCCCCTTGTAGATGAAAATGGGTATTAGACCTACCGGTAATTCAGATTCCAGGAGTCCATCCTGACAGCACTCTGGAGGACGTCCTCCTCCTCCTTGCAGGGACAGGAAAAAACACACAAAAGGTTAAAAGGTCCCACTCCGCCCCCTTTCTTTCAGTGTTTTGACAAGTACCACACCATGGATGGATACAATTTGAATTCTTTATTAACCAAATCATATTACAGCATATGAAATAGAATACATAGGGGGGGGGGGGGGGAGTAACGGTGCTGTCAGGATGGACACCTGGAAACTGAATTACCGGTAGGTCTAATACCCATTTTCCAGGACGTCCCCCTGACAGCACTCTGGAGAATAGCAAAGAAAGCTCCTTTAGGGTGGGACAACTGCTTGGAGAACCTTTCTCCCAAATGACGTTTGCTGGGCTGCTAATACGTCAAGTTTATAATGTTTGCAAAATGTGTTCACCCTGGCCCAAGTTGCGGCTTTACATATTTGTTCTAAGGACGCCCCTGCTCGTTCAGCCCATGATGCTGAAATGGCCCTAGTAGAATGAGCTTTAATTCCTGCTGGACAATCTACCCCTTCTGATGAGTAGGCTTTAGCAATTACCGTTGTGATCCATCTAGCTATAGAGGTTTTGGAAGCTTTTTAACCCCTATTCTTTCCCCCAAAAAGGATAAATAGGTTAGGATCTTTTCTCCAGGTACTAGTGGCCTCTAGATAGTCTAACACTGCTTGTCCGACATCAAGAGAATGTACAGATTGCTCTTTTGCATTAGAGGGGTTTTCGCAAAAGGAGGGTAAAAATGATCTCCTGTTTTCGGTTCTGTACTGAAGCTATTTTAGGGATAAATTATGGATCTAATTTTAAAACTATATGGTCATCACGAATCTGAAGGTATGGATCCCTAATATATAGGGCTTGAATTTCTCCCACTCTTTTAGCCGTTGTAATCGCTACCAAAAAGGCTGTTTTCCATGTCCGAACCGAGATAGGCATGTCTTCCTCAAGGGTATAAGGGTTTTTACATAGAGCCCTGAGGACTAGGTTTAAGGGTACCGTCACACTATACGATTTACCTACGATCACGACCAGCGATATGACCTGGCCGTGATCGTAGGTAAATCGTAGTGAGGTCGCTGGGGAGCTGTCACACAGACAGCTCTCCAGCGACCAACGATGCCGAGGTCCCTGGGTAACCAGGGTAAACATCGGGTAACTAAGCGCAGGACCGCGCTTAGTAACCCGATGTTTACCCTGGTTACAAGCGTAAAACTAAAAAAAAACAAACAGCACATACTTACATCTGGTGTCCGTCACGTCCCTTGCTGTCTGCTTCCCGCACTGTGACTGCCGGCCGTAAAGTGAAAGCACGTCACCGCTGTGCTCTGCTTTCACTTTACGGCCGGCAGTCACAGTGCGGGAAGCAGACGGCAAGGGACCTGACGGACACCAGAATGTAAGTATGTGCTGTTTGTTTTTTTTTAGTTTTACGCTTGTAACCAGGGTAAACATCGGGTTACTAAGCGCGGCCCTGCGCTTAGTTACCCGATGTTTACCCTGGTTACAAGCGAACGCATCGCTGGATCGCATCGCTAGATCGGTGTCACACACACCGATCTAGCGATGACAGCGGGAGATCCAGCGATGAAAGAAAGTTCCATACGATCTGCTACGACGTACGATTCTCAGCAGGATCCCTGATCGCTGCTGCGTGTCAGACACAGCGATATCGTAACGATATCGCTGGAACGTCACGAATCGTACCGTCGTAGCGATCGAAATGGTATAGTGTGACGGTACCCTAAAGCCCCCGTCACACACAGCGAGATCGCTGCTGAGTCACAAGTTTTGTGACGCAACAGCGATCTCAGTAGCGATCTCGTTATGTGTGACACGTAGCAGCGATCAGGCCCCTGCTGTGAGATCGCTGGTCGTGTCGGAATGGCCTGGGCCATTTTTTGATCGTTGAGGTCCCGCTGGGTAGCACACATCGCTGTTTGACACCTTACCAACGACCTCGCTGACAGGACGTCCCATTCAATCATCATGAAATAGCATCGTTCTACAGGTCGCTACAGTTCGCCGCATCGTTGCTGCGTCGTTGGGGAGATCGCACTGTGTGACATCTCACCAGCGACCACATAGCGACGCTTGAGCGATCCCTGACAGGTCGTATCGTTGTCGGAATCGCTCAAGCGTCGCTATGTGTGACGGGGCCTTAAGTCCCAAGTTGGAGTCAATTGTCTAAAAGTGGGACGTAATCTCTGGATGGCTTTAACAAACCTAATTATCCAAGGGTGAGAGGCCAAAGGATAATCTAAGAAAGTGCTGAGGGCCGAGATCTGCACCTTAAGGGTACTAGGTGCAAGCCCCATATTGAAGCCAGATGAGAGAAAATCCAGAACTCTGGGAACATCCGGGGTCTCCGGCATCACGGCCGACCTGCCACCCTCCATACAGAATCTTTTCCAGATTTTGTAGTAGATGGCTGAAGTTACCGGTTTTCGACTAGCCTGAATGGTTGAAATGACTTCATCGGATAAACCTCGGGCTTTCAAAATGTCCCTCTCAGGATCAATGCTGAAAGGTGTAAACCAAATCGGGTTTTGGTGTAGGACAGGACCCTGATAGATGATGTCCTTCCACAGAGGAAGTTTGATTGAGTTCTCTGTTGTCATGGATCCCAGCAACGGAAACCAGCTTCTTTTTGGCCAGAATGGTACAATCATCAGCACTGTTGCCTGGTCTTCCTGAATTTTCCTGAGTACCATCGGAATGAGTGCCAATGGAGGGAATGTATAGGAGAGTGGTTCTTTCCCATGTTTGGCTTAAGGAGTCGACTGCTTCTGGCATGTCCGAAGGGTTGAGAGAATAGAATCTGGGCACCTTCGAATTTTTTCTTGTGGCAAATTAATCTATTTTGGGAGTTCCCCAACGGTGGCGTAATAGTTGGAAAACTTATTGATTTAGTTCCCATTCTGTTGGACAGACTTTCCTCCTGCTCAGGTAGTCAGCCAGGATATTCTGAGACCCTTCTAAGTTTACTGCTGTAATTGACAGATCTGTGCTCTCCGCCCAAACAAATATCTTCTGTGCTAACTCTTGAAGTGGTTTGTGCCTGGGACCTCCCTGGTGTTTCAGGAAGGATATTGCTGTCATGTTGTCTGTTAGAATATTCACATGCTTGTTTTTTTAGGCAAGAACGATTTCTTCTTAGGGTCTCCCAAACCGCGTAAAGTCCTCTGTAGTTTGACGACTTGTGACTGATGTCTTCGGCCACCTGCCCTGGAAGAAACGGCCTTCTAGATTTGCTCCCCATCCCCACTAATTGGTATCTGTGGTGATTACCACACAAGGGGTCAAGATCCATAGTACACCTATTTTTATGTTGCTGCATTGTGTCCACCACCGTAATGATCTTCTTACTGCCGTTGATAGTTGAATTGTTCTGTCCAGAGACGTTTGGCGACGATCCCATACCGAGAGAACTTGATTTTGTAATAGTCTTGAGTGAGCTTGAGCCCACCTGACAAGTGATACAGGCTGTCCTCTTTCCAAAGATCTTCATGTCTGATCTTATGGTAACCTGATGCCTCAGGAACTCTATGATCATCTTTATCGACTCCATTCTGAACCCTTTGTATTTGACGCATACGTTTAAAGGTTTTAGGTTTATTATCGTGCGGGTTTCTCCTTGACGGTTTTGGGATTGAGAATAGGGAAGAGTAGTGACCTGTGCCTATTTCTGATGAGGGAACCCAAACTATGACTTGAGATCTGAAAAGATTCTGAAGGTCTCAGAACATTGGAGAATTGTATGCCACAGTTGTCGCAGGAGATATAAGCTCTATTTTGTAGCCCTCAGATATTATATTGAGGACATATGCGTTCTTTGTGATCCGCCTCCAGTTGTTCAGAAAAAGACTGAGCCTGCCCCCTATACCTAAGGCGTCATTGCCTTCTAGGTCTAGAGCTTGACCCAAAAAGGGAATTTCTTCCCCTTCTGTTCTGAGCATAGGATCCTTTATAGGCCCCTCTGCTGGATCTCCACTGTTCTCTATAGTCCGGTTGTTTGCGAGGTGGAGGTCTCTTCCGAAAGGGCTGAAATTTCTTGGGTTTATCCTCGGGAAAACCTTTTTTACTATCAGACGCAAACTCTAAAATGTGATCTAATGCCTGTCCAAACACCCTGGATCCTGCGAAGGGAATGGCACAATTTATTTTTAGAGGCGTTCTCTCCCGACCAAGATTTAAGCCATATAGCACTACGGGTTGCATTAGATAAGGAATAATTTTTAGCTGCAAATCTCACTGATTCCGCTGAAGTATCAGCCATGAAGGCCGTGGCAGACTTTATAATGGGTAGGGAAGAAATTATATCAGCCCGCAGGGTCTTATTAACCAAACGTTCTTCTAATTGTCCCATCCACAAGTACATGGAACTGGCCACTGAAGTAGCCGCTATGTTGTCCTTTGTCAGAGCTGCCGATGTTTCCCAAGCTCGACGTAAGAGAATATCTGCCTTGCGGTCCATGGCATCTCTGAGGCTTGACGAATCCTCAAAGGGGATGGCTGTCTTCTTTGTAACCTTGGCCACAGGTACGTTGACTTTAGGGATTTCTTCCCATGTCTTGATATCCTCTGGGTCAAGCGGTAGACGGCATTTAAATTCCCGGGACATCACCAGTCTACGTTCTGCATCCTTCCACTCTTGCAATATCATAAGTCGGATGTGTTCGCTCACCGGGAACACAGTCTGTCTTTGGGATGTAAGACCTCCAAACATCAGATCTTGTCTGGACTTTGGACACGGCTCCTCCTTCATCTGCATCGTATTTCTCACTGCTTGAACTAACACTTCCGTGTCTTCCACTGGAAAAAAACTTCCTTCCTTGATCCTGTTCTAGCGGCAACTCTCCTTCCTCCTAATCCGAACTCTTAGATTCGTCAACTAAAGAAATATCAGGATCCCTTTGTTCTGGGTCGACTCTTGGTCTCTTGCGACTCGGACCTGGACTGGAAGGATACTGCTGTGCCATGGTAGCCAACGAGCTTTGCACCTTCTCCCGAATTAGACTCATCTCTGACAAGAAAGTCGGTTGTTCTTCTCACAACCTTGGAAATACATGAGCTGCAGAGAGCTTTCGTGTATGCTTCTGGCAGCTTTTCATGACATATGGAGCACCGCCTAGACTTCGCCGAGGTCTTGCCTGGCTTTTTTGTCATTGGGAGGGGTGTCTGTGCAACATCCTTATCCTAGACATAAGAATGGGGACTGCTTAGCGTCTACATGTGTGTGTGTAGGTACATCTGCGCTATGCACACTTACCCCAGCCTCCTCACTCCTGACTTCCATATCCTCTGTTGAAAAACAATTAGGCCTGGGTAAATGTACAGGTACTTCTCAAAAAATTAGCATATAGTGTTAAATTTCATTATTTACCATAATGTAATGATTACAATTAAACTTTCATATATTATAGATTCATTATCCACCAACTGAAATTTGTCAGGTCTTTTATTGTTTTAATACTGATGATTTTGGCATACAACTCCTGATAACCCAAAAAACCTGTCTCAATAAATTAGCATATTTCACCCATCCAATCAAATAAAAGTGTTTTTTAATAACAAACAAAAAAAACATCAAATAATAATGTTCAGTTATGCACTCAATACTTGGTCGGGAATCCTTTGGCATGGAGGCAATCAGCCTGTGACACTGCTGAGATGTTATGGAGGCCCAGGATGCTTCAATAGCGGCCTTAAGCTCATCCAGAGTGTTGGGTCTTGCGTCTCTCAACTTTCTCTTCACAATATCCCACAGATTCTCTATGGGGTTCAGGTCAGGAGAGTTGGCAGGCCAATTGAGCACAGTAATACCATGGTCAGTAAACCATTTACCAGTGGTTTTGGCACTGTGAGCAGGTGCCAGGTCGTGCTGAAAAATGAAATCTTCATCTCCATAAAGCATTTCAGCCGATGGAAGCATGAAGTGCTCCAAAATCTCCTGATAGCTAGCTGCATTGACCCTGCCCTTGATGAAACACAGTGGACCAACACCAGCAGCTGACATGGCACCCCACACCATCACTGACTGTGGGTACTTGACACTGGACTTCAGGCATTTTGGCATTTCCTTCTCCCCAGTCTTCCTCCAGACTCTGGCACCTTGATTTCCGAATGACATGCAAAATTTGCTTTCATCAGAAAAAAGTACTTGGGACCACTTAGCAACAGTCCAGTGCTGCTTCTCTGTAGCCCAGGTCAGGCGCCTCTGCCGCTGTTTATGGTTCAAAAGTGGCTTTACCTGGGGAATGCGGCACCTGTAGCCCATTTCCTGCACACGCCTGTGCACGGTGGCTCTGGATGTCTCCACACCAGACTCAGTCCACTGCTTCCTCAGGTTCCCCAAGGTCTGGAATCGGTCATTCTCCACAATCTTCCTCAGGGTCCGGTCTCCTCTTCTCGTTGTACAGCGTTTTCTGCCACATTGTTTCCTTCCAACAGACTTACCATTGAGGTGCCTTGATACAGCACTCTGGGAACAGCCTATTTGTTGAGAAATTTCTTTCTGGGTCTTACCCTCTTGCTTGAGGGTGTCAATGATGGCCTTCTTGACATCTGTCAGGTCGCTAGTCTTACCCATGATGGGGGTTTTGAGTAATGAACCAGGCAGGGAGTTTATAAAAGCCTCAGGTATCTTTTGCATGTGTTTAGAGTTAATTAGTTGATTCAGAAGATTAGGGTAATAGGTCGTTTAGAGAACCTTTTCTTGATATGCTAATTTATTGAGACAGGTTTTTTGGGTTATCAGGAGTTGTATGCCAAAATCATCAGTATTAAAACAATAAAAGACCTGACAAATTTCAGTTGGTGGATAATGAATCTATAATATATGAAAGTTTAATTGTAATCATTACATTATGGTAAATAATGAAATTTAACACTATATGCTAATTTTTTGAGAAGGACCTGTATAGTCCCATGACAGAAGGACACCGCAGCAGCCGCTGCACTCACCCTTTATCTCCGGCATTGCAGACACCTCTGCTCCAGCCCTCTGTGCCAACCTTGTCAATCTGGACTGAATGACCGCGAGTATCGTGCACCTGCGGTCGGAAGCCTGTGCAACCTAAACAAATTTTGGCACCCGCTGCTCCTCACACGGTGGAACGCTGGCTAGATGCACGCTGAGATAACAGGGATCGCTCAGTTATTATGCTTACTTCTGCGTTCCATGAAATGGCGTCCGGGACTGATCGAGAAACGCTGCTGACGTCACCGGAAATTACGCTCGGCTACCATGACTACCTACTTCCGCGTTTCACGCAGTGGAACGTACGCTGGTCCCCGCTGATTCCGGAAGTTCTCCTGTTCCCTCAATGTTCGTGTCCGGAACACGTGGGTCCCTGCGCCTCTTCTGCCTGGCGCCGGCACCTCTTCTCCAATATGGCACCCGAGCCGAGAGCCCCCCCCACTGGGAGCGGCTCTACCCAGTAGCCCGTCTGCTCGACTGGTCTCTGGGGCAGAGGGACTCCCCACCGGGAAGTTTCTGCCCTGGGCTACCGAGGGGGGAAAGATATTGGCCAGCCGCACGATCCCCCTGAGCCCTCCGATCTGGTAAGCTTCTGCGCTGAGGGTATGTGCACACGTTCAGGTTTTTTCGCGTTTTTTCGCGATAAAACCACATTAGAAACTGCAGACATATGCATCCTATAATTTAGAATGCATTCTGCAATTTTTGCGCACATGACGCATCGCGGTAAAAAAAGCAGCATGTTCATTAATTTTGCGTTTTTTTCGCGTTTTCCTGCTATTCTATGCATTTGGGGGGGAAAAAAACACATCAAAAACGCGCAAAAAAACGCATGCGGATTTCTGGCAGAAATGTCAGGGTTTTTGGCAGTTAAATTTCTGCCAGAAATCCTGATGTGTGCACATAGCCTGACTCGTGTGTCCCTCCATGCAGGGACAGGAAAAACACTGAAGGAAAGGGGGCGGAGTGGGACCTTTTAACCTCTCCTGTTGTTTTTTCCTGTCCCTGCAAGGAGGAGGAGGACATCCTCCAGAGTGCTGTCAAGGGGACGTCCTGGAAAAGATATTTTACACTTTTTATTGAAGCACAGATTTCTACGTTGATGTGACAGTTGTAGCGTTTTGATAAGTACGGGTTGTATGGGACTATCCATGAGTTATTTATAATTTTTTTGTTGCAAACAATGTTATCAATGTCTTGTCGCCGGTAGGATGGGTAGCCATCCAAGTCTTTAATAGTATGCTGTTTCAACTCCTTTGGAAACCCTTTTGTACACTTTCCGTTTTCCATGGATGGACTTTTGAATTTGCTACACCACATGGGCCATGAACCATATGAGAGACTACAATATTATACAGTTCAGGATACTTTTCTTGGTTAGGAATTTCAGCCCACACTATGTTGTCAATTTCTTCCTCTGTACGAAACTTGGAATCTGCGTCTAAGATAATTAGTATATGCACATGTGTGAGACCTAGTTTCTAAAACTCTATGACGTGTACCATTGCTACGACTGTTCCAAAAAGCCCATTTCTTATGTCTTTCAAAAGGTTGCCGAGTTTCAGTCGAAATACGTGTGCGACTAAGTCCGGTCTGTGTTCAACTTTTTGTCAGGGTTCTAGATTTTCGGTAATTTCCGGCCATTTAGGATTACAGGTCATTGTCACAAAAATGTCAGGTCTTCCATACTTTGTTACTATTGCCATTGCATCTTGATAACGCTGTTGCGGGGGCTACCTTCAAACGATGACGGGAGAATTACTGGTTTTCCAATTGGAATTCCTTTTTTAATTGACTGTTTTTGCAAATATTCTTGAAGAAAGCAGTAGTCTTCAACATTAAGCTGTTTTTGGTTCATTCATTTAGACGATTATCTTCAATTTTAACATATGCGTCAACTAACTACTGTTGTGTCAGTTTCCCGCCGTTTAAAATAGGATTGAAGTAATTTCGGACAGACAGAAGAAAACTGTAGTATTGCAGCTGTGTAATGCTTCTTGAAGGTCTTTGCTGGTTTAGGGTTTTCATGCCACCCTTGATCACCTCTTGGAAAGAATAGCGGCTACAGAAGAGCATCAACGTTGCTGCGCACAATGCTAATTCGTTGTGCCTTAGGAACCAAAGGATTGTTTTGGTCTGGATTAAGATGGACTAATATATCCCTTTGAAAAGGAGGCTCTCCATCATCGTTTTGAAAAACTGCGACCTCACTTACACATGCTTTGACGTCTTTTAGCATGCGATATGCGGCAGCAAATGGGCTTATTTTTTGTAAGGGTACCGTCACACAGTGGCACTTTTGTCGCTACGACGGTACGATTCGTGACGTTCCAGCGATATCCATACGATATCGCTGTGTCTGACACGCAGCAGCGATCAGGGATCCTGCTGAGAATCGTACGTCGTAGCAGATCGTTTGGAACTTTCTTTTGTCGCTGGATCTCCCGCTGTCATCGCTAGATCGGTGTTGGTGACACCGATCTAGCGATGCGTTCGCTTGTAACCAGGGTAAACATCGGGTTACTTAGCGCAGGACCGCGCTTAGTAACCCGATGTTTACCCTGGTTACCAGCGTAAATGTTAAAAAAAAACAAACAGTACATACTTACATTCCGGTGTCCGTCAGGTCCCTTGCCGTCTGCTTCCCGCACTCACTGACTGCCGGCCGTAAAGTGAAAGCAGAGCACAGCGGTGACGGCAAGGGACAGACACCAGAATGTAAGTATGTACTGTTTGGTTTTTTTTACGCTGGTAACCAGGGTAAACATCGGGTTACTAAGCGCGGCCCTGCGCTTAGTAACCCAATGTTTACCCTGGTTACCCGGGGACCTCGGCATCGTTGGTCGCTGGAGAGCTGTCTGTGTGACAGCTCTCCAGCGACCACACTACGACTTACCAACGATCACGGCCAGGTCGTATCGCTGGTCGTGATCGTAGGTAAATCGTATAGTGTGACGGTACCCTTAATGTACAGCAATTTGGTTCATCGGTTCAGCATCACACTTCATTTTCTTCAGGCTTATCTTTTGTTCTGTAGCCTCATTTGTATCAATCTACTATATAATTGTCTAAGGGTCACTTCCATCTGTCTGTCACGGATATTCATTGGTCGCGGCCTCTGTCTGTCATGGAAATCCAAGTCAATGATTTGCCACAACCAATCACCGACGGGCACAGTCCGGCGGCAAAATGGCCACTCCTTCCTCCCCGCAGTAAGTGCCCGCTCCATGCTCCCCTCCAGTCAGCCGTCACACAGGGTTAATGGCAGCGTTAACGGACCGCGGTATGCTGCGGTGTAACGCACTCAGTTAACGCAGCTATTAACCCTGCGTGACCAACTTTTTACTATTGACGCTGCCTATGCAGCATCAATAGTAAAAAGATCTAATGTTACAAATAATAATAATTTAAAAAAAAAAAAAAAAAAAAAGGTTATTCTCACCTTCCGTCACACGCTGTCCTCGGCAGTGCAAGCGGCAGGTTTAAGTGCCAAGTATGCTATGCGAGAAGGACCTGCCATGACGTCACGGTCATGTGACCGCGACGTCATCACAAGTCCTGCGCTCATACCAACCCTGGGACCGGAAGCTGCCGCGTGCACCGCACACAGGCGCCAGGACTTTAAAGAGGCCTTCGGAAGGGGAGTATATGTTTATTTTTTAAAGTCTTTTTTAACCATGCATATAGTGCCCACATTGCTATATACTACGTGGGCTGTGTTACATACTGCGTGGGCTGTTATACACTACGTAGCTGTGCAATACACTACGTGACTGTGTTATATACTACGTGGGCTGTGCAATATACTACGTGGCTATGTTATATACAGGTCCTTCTCAAAAAATTAGCATATAGTGTTAAATTTCATTATTTACCATAATGTAATGATTACAATTAAACTTTCATATATTATAGATTCATTATCCACCAACTGAAATTTGTCAGGTCTTTTATTGTTTTAATACTGATGATTTTGGCATACAACTCCTGATAACCCAAAAAACCTGTCTCAATAAATTAGCATATCAAGAAAAGGTTCTCTAAACGACCTATTACCCTAATCTTCTGAATCAACTAATTAACTCTAAACACATGCAAAAGATACCTGAGGCTTTTATAAACTCCCTGCCTGGTTCATTACTCAAAACCCCCATCATGGGTAAGACTAGCGACCTGACAGATGTCAAGAAGGCCATCATTGACACCCTCAAGCAAGAGGGTAAGACCCAGAAAGAAATTTCTCAACAAATAGGCTGTTCCCAGAGTGCTGTATCAAGGCACCTCAATGGTAAGTCTGTTGGAAGGAAACAATGTGGCAGAAAACGCTGTACAACGAGAAGAGGAGACCGGACCCTGAGGAAGATTGTGGAGAAGGACCGATTCCAGACCTTGGGGAACCTGAGGAAGCAGTGGACTGAGTCTGGTGTGGAAACATCCAGAGCCACCGTGCACAGGCATGTGCAGGAAATGGGCTAAAGGTGCCGCATTCCCCAGGTAAAGCCACTTTTGAACCATAAACAGCGGCAGAGGCGCCTGACCTGGGCTACAGAGAAGCAGCACTGGACTGTTGCTAAGTGGTCCCAAGTACTTTTTTCTGATGAAAGCAAATTTTGCATGTCATTCGGAAATCAAGGTGCCAGAGTCTGGAGGAAGACTGGGGAGAAGGAAATGCCAAAATGCCTGAAGTCCAGTGTCAAGTACCCACAGTCAGTGATGGTGTGGGGTGCCATGTCAGCTGCTGGTGTTGGTCCACTGTGTTTCATCAAGGGCAGGGTCAATGCAGCTAGCTGTCAGGAGATTTTGGAGCACTTCATGCTTCCATCGGCTGAAATGCTTTATGGAGATGAAGATTTCATTTTTCAGCACGACCTGGCACCTGCTCACAGTGCCAAAACCACTGGTAAATGGTTTACTGACCATGGTATTACTGTGCTCAATTGGCCTGCCAACTCTCCTGACCTGAACCCCATAGAGAATCTGTGGGATATTGTGAAGAGAAAGTTGAGAGACGCAAGACCCAACACTCTGGATGAGCTTAAGGCCGCTATTGAAGCATCCTGGGCCTCCATAACATCTCAGCAGTGTCACAGGCTGATTGCCTCCATGCCACGCCGCATTGAAGCAGTCATTTCTGCCAAAGGATTCCCGACCAAGTATTGAGTGCATAACTGAACATTATTATTTGATGTTTTTTTTGTTTGTTATTAAAAAACACTTTTATTTGATTGGATGGGTGAAATATGCTAATTTATTGAGACAGGTTTTTTGGGTTATCAGGAGTTGTATGCCAAAATCATCAGTATTAAAACAATAAAAGACCTGACAAATTTCAGTTGGTGGATAATGAATCTATAATATATGAAAGTTTAATTGTAATCATTACATTATGGTAAATAATGAAATTTAACACTATATGCTAATTTTTTGAGAAGGACCTGTACTACGTGGCTATGATATATACTACGTAGCTATGTTATATACTACATCGGTTGTGTTATATACTGCGTCTCTGTGCAATATAGTACGTAGCCTGTGCTATATACTACCTACATATTCTAGAATACCCTATACGTTAGAATCGGGCCACCATCTAGTGATGTATAATTGTGCAAATTTTGGTGGTTGTCCTATTTCTGGGTGGTTTTCCAGTGCGGTGGTAGATCTGGTCGTGAATTTTAAAACAATATGGTCCGAATCCAGGGGGCGGTGCAATGTTGGCACCAAATGAAGCAAACGCATGAGAACTGTTGATGCTTCTGATATTTTCCATAAAATTTCTACTGTGTTGATGCGTTCCTTTCATCAACTGCTTAAACAAATCTGAGTAGTGAGGTCTCGTTAGCATAACTTTTTTTTTTTGGCAGCATTGAGTAAACTGATTGTCAGTTGGTTTTTCATCAATGAAATTCTGAGAGTCGCATTTAGAGCAAACTGCATTCATATTCCCACCATAGTGTTCAATAATTATACTCTCATTGTCTGTTACGTAATGTGCAAGATGTTGAATATTGTCCTGAGCTTGCCTTAGTTGGTAGAGCTTTTGTTTTTTATGAATTTGGTGATCATCTTGTTCCTGTCGTACGACAGTTTGCTGTGGTGTCTCCTGTTGGCGACGTCTGTGAGATTCCACATCCTGGGCTTGTCTGGCGGCAGTTTGTTGTGATGTCTCCTGTTGGCGATGTTGTCTGTGAGATTTTGCATCCTGGGCTTGTCTGGTGGCGGTTTGTTGTGATGTCTCCTGTTGGCGACGTTGTCTGTGAGATTCCACATCCTGGGCTTGTCTGGCGGCAGTTTGTTGTGATGTCTCCTGTTGGCGACGTTGTCTGTGAGATTCCGCATCTCGGGCTTGTCTAGCGGCAATTTGTTGAAGTGTCTGTTGCTCTCGACGTTGTCGTTGCCTTGCTGCTGCTGCTGCTTTTCTGTCATCCTCATTGGCGTATTTTCGATTACGACCCATTCTAAGACAGAAAGCGTAAATCGTGATAGCGTACAGTAAAGTAGTATCTGTTCAGCGCGCGGTGACTGACAAAGTGTTCATTAAACGTGACTGAACTACGTGGCACTGTGACTGACAAAAAATGTTCATTACACTGTGTTCCAAATTATTATGCACAAAGAGTTTAGGAGTGATCAGGTTAGAATTTTTTTGTTTGTCATTTAAACTCATTGATGGTGATGTGTGTCAGGGCTCTTTATATCACTGAAAGCAATTGCAGATACCTGTGCAAATTAGTTTGGCAGGTGTGTCCAAATAAAGGTAAGACTACTTAAGAAGGCTGTTCCACATTATTAAGCAGCCTACATTTTTGGCCAAAATGGGAAAGAAAAAGGATGTGTCGGTTGCCGAGAAGCAACAAATTGTGGAGTATTTAGGTCAAGGCATGACTACAATCAACATTGCCAAGAAACTTCATCGTGATCATCGCACAATCAAGAAGTATGTAGCTGATTCCCAGCACACACGTGTGCGTGCTGATAAGGAAAAATTGAGGACTCTTTCCAACAGGCAATTGCGTAAGGTTAAAAGAGCAGCTGCAAAAATGCCTTGTCATAGCAGCAGACAAGTTTTTGAAGCTGCTGGTGCCTCCAACGTCCCCAGAACAACAAGATGCAGGGTCCTTCAGAGGTTTGCAGCTGTGCGTAAGCCATCCAGTCGACCACCTCTATCCACTGCACACAAGCAGAAACGGCTCCAATGGGCCAAACGATACATGAAGACTGACTTCCAAACTGTTTTGTTCACCGACGAGTGCCATGCAACGCTCGATGGTCCAGATGGATGGAGTGGAGGATGGCTGGTTGATGGACACCCCATGAAAACACGGCTAAGGCGCCAACAAGGAGGAGGTTGTGTAATGTTTTGGGCTGGAATCATGGGGAGAGAGATTGTCGGCCCCTTTATGATCCCTGAAGGGGTAAAGATGAACTCCATAATCTATGTGGAGATTCTAAAACAACACTTCCTGCCATGGTTCAAGAGGAAGAACCGTGCTTTCCTCAGCAAGATCATTTTCATGCATGATAATGCACCGTCTCATGCTGCAAAAAACACATCTGCATCTCTGGCTGCTATGGGCATAAAAGAGGACAAACTTATGGTGTGGCCACCATCTTCCCCTGACCTCAATCCCATTGAGAACCTCTGGAGCATCATCAAAAGGAGTGTCTATGATGGCGGGAGGCAGTTCACACCTAAGCAACAGCTCTGGGAGGGTATTCTGTCCACATGCAAAACAATTGAAGCAGAAACCATCCAAAAACTGACAAATTCAATGGACGAGAGAGTTCAGAAGCTTCTTTCGAACAAGGGGTCCTATGTGCAAATGTAACATCACCTAGAGTAAAGTTTTCACTTGAAAACCGTTTGATTTCATTTTGTAAAAAGCTGATAATGCTTACAACTTCACAATTGACCATTTTTTTGTTCAAAATAAAGATAGAAAACTCTGCTATGCATAATAATTTGGAACATGCATTTTGAGTGTTTATTTTATTTTTAAAAGATACTGTTTTCATAGGCAGTTTGATCCAAAACATTGCAATTATACTAGAATAGTAGATGACTGGAAAACAACAATGACTGCAATTCAGATAGCTAATTTAGAGAAAATATGAGGAAATATTATATGCATAATAATTTGGAACACAGTGTAAACGTGACTGAACCATGTCACATTGTGACTGACAAAGTGTTCATTAAAGGGAACCTGTCACCCCGGTTTTTCAGTACGAGATAAAAATACTGTTAAATAGGGCCTGAGCTGTGCGTTACTATAGTGTATTTTGTGTACCCTGATACCACCCCTAAGCTGCCGAAATAACTTACCAAAGTCACCGTTTTCGCCTGTCAATCAGGCTGGTCAGGTCAGATGGGCGTGGCGACATCGCTGTATCTTCCCCCAGATCTTGCATATATTTCCGTTGGTGGCGTAGTGGTTTGCGCATGCCCATCTTCTGAATCCACTGGGCAGGAGAAGAAAAAATGCGCGATCGGCGCTATTTCCCTGGTGATCTGTGGGGGCGGCCATCTTCCTCAGGCCGCGTGTGCGCATATGGAGTCCTCTGCTGCCCGGGGCTTCAGGAAAATGGCCGCGGGATGCCGCGCGTGCGCAGATGGAGATCGCGGCGGCCATTTTCCTGAAGTTGAGATGCGAACTCGGCATCAGGAAAATGGCCACCGCGATCTCCATCTGCACACGCGCGCGGCATCCCGCGGCCATTTTCCTGAAGCCCCGGGCAGCAGAGGACTCCATATGCGCACGCGCGGCCTCAGGAAGATGGCCGCCCCCACAGATCACCAGGGAAATAGCACCGATCGCGCGTTTTTTCTTCTCCTGCCCAGTGGATTCAGAAGATGGGCATGCGCAAACCACTACGCCACCAACGGAAATATATGCAAGATCTGGGGGAAGATACAGCGATGTCGCCACGCCCATCTGACCTGACCAGCCTGATTGACAGGCGAAAACGGTGACTTTGGTAAGTTATTTCGGCAGCTTAGGGGTGGTATCAGGGTACACAAAATACACTATAGTAACGCACAGCTCAGGCCCTATTTAACAGTATTTTTATCTCGTACTGAAAAACCGGGGTGACAGGTTCCCTTTAAACGTGACTGAACTATGTGGCACTGTGAGTGACAGAAAATGTTCATTAACCCCTTCATGACCCAGCCTATTTTGACCTTAAAGACCTGGCAGTTTTTTGCAATTCTGACCAGTGTCCCTTTATGAGGTAATAACTCAGGAACGCTTCAATGGATCCTAGCGGTTCTGAGATTGTTTTTTCGTGACATATTGGGCTTCATGTTAGTGGTAAATTTAGGTCAATAAATTCTGTGTTTGTGATAACGGAAATTTGGCGAAAATTTCGCAATTTTCACATTTTGAATTTTTATTCTGTTAAACCAGAGAGTTATGTGACACAAAATAGTTAATAAATAACATTTCCCACATGCCTACTTTACATCAGCACAATTTTGGTAACAAAATTTTTTTTTGCTAGGAAGTTATAAGGGTTAAAATTTGACCAGCGATTTCTTATTTTTACAACACCATTTTTTTTTAGGGACCACCTCACATTTGAAGTCAGTTTGAGGGGTCTATATGGCTGAAAATACCCAAAAGTGACACCATTCTAAAAACTGCACCCCTCAAGGTGCACAAAACCACATTAGAGAAGTTTATTAACCCTTCAGGTGCTTCACAACAGCAGAACATTTAACTTTTTAGTCACAAAAATTATCTTTTAGCAACAATTTTTTTATTTTCCCAATGGTAAAAGGAGAAACTGAACCACGAAAGTTGTTGTCCAATTTGTCCTGAGTACGCTGATACCTCATATGTGGGGGTAAACCACTGCTTGGGCGCACGGCAGGGCTTGGAAGGGAAGGAGCGCCATTTGACTTTTTGAAAAATTGGCTCCACTCTTTAGCGGACACCATGTTGCGTTTGGAGAGCCCTCGTGTGCCTAAAAATTGGAGCTCCCCCACAAGTGACCCCATTTTGGAAACTAGACGCCCCAAGGAACTTATCTAGATGCATAGTGAGCACTTTAAACCCCCAGGTGCTTCACAAATTGATCCGTAAAAATGAAAAAGTACTTTTTTTTTTTTTCACAAAAAAATTTTAGCCTCAATTTTTTCATTTTCAAATGGGCAACAGGATAAAATGGATCCTAAAATTTGTTGGGCAATTTCTCCTGAGTACACCGATGCCTCACGTGGGGGTGAACCACTGTTTGGGCACATGGTAAGGCTCGGGAAGGGAAGGCGCGCCATTTAACATTTTGAATGGAAAATTAGCTCCAATTGTTAGCGGACACCATGTCGCGTTTGGAGAGCCCCTGTGTGCCTAAACATTGGAGCTCCCCCACAAGTGACCCCATTTTGGAAACTAGACCCCCCAAGGAACTTATCCAGATGCATATTGAGCACTTTAAACCCCCAGGTGCTTCACAGAAGTTTATAACGCAGAGCCATGAAAATAAAAAATAATTTTTCTTTCCTCAAAAATTATTTTTTAGCCACAATTTTTTATTTTCCCAAGGGTAACAGGAGAAATTTGACACCAAAAGTTGTTGTCCAGTTTCTCCTGAGTACGCTGATACCCCATATGTGGGGGTAAACCACTGTTTGGGCACACGTCGGGGTTTGGAAGGGAAGTAGTGATGTTTTGAAATGCAGACTTTGATGGAATTACTCTGCCGGCGTCACGTTGCTTTTGCAGAGCCCCTGATGTGCCTAAACAGTAGAAACTCCCCACAAGTGACCCCATTTTGGAAACTAGACCCCCCAAAGGAACTTATCTAGATGTGTGGTGAGCACTTTGAACCTTAAAGTGCTTCACAGATGTTTATAACGCAGAGCCGTGAAAATAAATACGTTTTCTTTCCTCAAAAATAATTTAGCCCAGAATCTTTTAATTTTCCCAAGGGTAACAGGAGAAATTGGACCCCAATAATTGTTGTGCAGTTTGTCCTGAGTATGCTGGTACCCCATATGTGGGGGTAAACCACTGTTTGGGCACACGTCGGGGCTCGGAAGTGAGGGAGCACCATTTGACTTTTTGAATACAAGATTGGCTGGAATCAATGGTGGCGCCAAGTTGCGTTTGGAGACCCCTGATGTGCCTAAACCGTGGAAACCCCTCAATTCTACCTCCAACACTAACCCAACACACCCCTAACCCTAATCCCAACTGTAGCCATAACCCTAATCACAACCCTAACCCCAACACAACCCTAATTCCAACCCTAACCCTAAGGCTATGTGCCCACGTTGTGGATTCGTGAGATTTTTCAGCACCATTTTTGAAAAATCCGTGGGTAAAAGGCACTGCGTTTTACCTGTGGATTTACCACGGATTTCCAGTGTTTTTTGTGCGGATTTCACCTGCAGATTCCTATTGAGGAACAGGTGTAAAACGCTGCGGAATCCGCACAAAGAATTGACATGCTGCGGAAAATACAACGCAGCGTTTCCGTGCGGTATTTTCCGCACCATGGGCACAGTGGATTTGGTTTTCCATATGTTTACTTGGTACTGTAAACCTGATGGAACACTGCTGCGGATCCGCAGCCAAATCCACACAGTGTGCACATAGCCTAATTCTAAAGGTATGTGCACACTGCGGAAAACGCTGCGGATCCGCAGCAGTTTCCCATGAGTTTACAGTTCAATGTAAACCTATAGGAAACAAAAATCGCTGTACACATCATGCTGCGTAAAAACTGCATGGAAACGCAGGGGTTTACATTCTGCAGAATGTCACTTCTTTCTGCGGATTCCGCAGCGGTTTTACAACTGGTCCAATAGTAAACTGCAGTTGTAAAACCGCAGCGAAGTGCGCAGAAAAACCGTGGTAAATCCGCAGCGGTTTAGCACTACGGATTTATCAAATCCGCAGAGGACCAGAATACGTGTGCACATACCGAAACCCTAACCCTAACCCTAGTTCTTACCCCAACCTTAGTGGAAGAAAAAAAAAAAAATTCTTTATTTTATTATTGTCCCTACCTGTGGGGGTGACAAAGGGGGGAGGGGGGGGTTGCATTTAGTATTTTCTTATTTTGATCACTGTGATAGGCTTTATCACAATGATCAAAATGCACTTGAAACGAATCTGCCGGCAGGCAGATTCGGCGGGCGCACTGCGCATGCGCCCGCCATTTTGGAAGATGGCGACACCCATGGAGAAGACGGACGGACCCCGGGAGGCTCGGTAAGTATAATGGGGTGTGGGGGGGCGGGGGAGCATGGGGGGGTGGATCGGAGTGCAGGGGGGGTGTGGATTGGAGCACGGGGGTGGGATAGGAGCACGGGGGGAGCGGACAGGAGGACGGAGGGGAGCGGAGCTGTGTACCGGACTGATCGGAGGACTGGGGGGGGGAAACCATCGGTGCCTGCCGGCTGCGACCACTCAGCGAAGCTTGGTTCAAAACCCGGGCCAATTCGTGGCCGGACTGGGCCTGTCCCACCCCTGGCCGCGAATTGGCGCATGATTTGAACCACGCTTCGCTGATTGGTCGGCGTGCAGCGACCAGAGACCGGCGCAGTCCGGCCTGAAGCGTGGTTCTAAACCCACGCCCATTCGTGGCCGGACTACACCTTTTGCTGATTGGTCACGGCCGTGACCAATCAGCGAAACAATGTTTAAATCCTGCACCAATCAGCGACAGGCGCAGTCCAGCCACGAATTGGTGCAGAATTTAAACACTGCTTCACTGATTGGTGTGGGATATAACGACAGTGCGCGACCAATGTCGATCTACGTGGCATTGTTACTGACAGAAAATGTTCATTAAACGTGACAGAACTATGACTCACTGTGACTGACAGAAAGTGTTCATTAAATTTGACTGAACTACGTGGCACCGTGACTGACCTGACAGAACTTATTCAGTAAACTTCAATGAACTATGTCTCGCTGTGAGTGGGGGTTAAATTGCACGCCAATATCGCTGATTGGTTGCAGCCAGCGGGCGCAACCAATCAGAAAAGCTTGGTTCAAATTACATGCCAATTCGCGGCTGGACTGGGCCTGTCCCACCCCCGGCCGCGAATTGGTGCGTGATTTAAATCACGCTTTGCTGATTGGTCACAGCACGCCGGCGGCAACCAGAGATAGGCGCAGTCTGGCCTGAAGCATGGTTCAAATCCCGCGCCTATTCGCGGCTTAACTACGCAGTCCAGCCGCTAAATGGCGTGGGATTTAAATCCCGCTTCGCTGAATGGTCGCGCCCAGCCAGCATGACCAATCAGCGACATTGGAGCGGCATTTAAATCCGTCTGGGCGCGACCAATCAGCGAAATCCCGCGCCAATGTTGCTGCAGCTGGGTTACTGGAGCAGCTGTAAATTATACTTTACTCTCCTGGCAGTCATCAGGGGCGGTGGCAGTCACTATTTCGTGAGCGTGTTGGAATCACACTGACTGACAGCCTGCTCTACAGAGTGTGTGTAGCGTGTTTAGAGCTGGCTGCCAAAGTGTCGAGGAGCGATTACAACTGCACTCACTGAAGACCGCTACGTCATCATCTCGCGAGATCGCAATGCATGGATTGGACCCAAGCGTCGCGAGGAGCGGGAAAGGCCTGGGCTGGATCCAGGGGGCCGACAGAAGGTGAGTATATAATGATTTTTTATTTTTTTTAATTATTTTTAACAGATCTTTTTGCTATTGATGCTGCAAAGCTCGCTCGTCTCATCAGAAGTAGGACTGTGTCACAATAAGACGCTGCAGATAGAGGGAGGAGGGAGGCTTGAGTGGGCATAGGAACTGGCTTACAGGCCACTGCAATGCATGATGGAACTTGCAGTAGTAGAACACAGGAAGTCAGGGGAGAAGAAGTTAATAATAATAATTTATTTATATAGCGCCAACATATTCCACAGCACTTTACAATTAGTATTAGTAGTATTTATGCACTCATCAGAGCTGCAGCCTGCAATGAGGAAGAGCTGCTGAATGCATGATAAAAAATTTTTGGATAAATCTTTATTTTTATATAGCGCTAACATATTCCGCAGCGCTTTACAGTTTGCACACATTATCATCGCTGTCCCCGATGGAGCTCACAATCTTAATTCCCTATCAGTATGTCTTTGAAACGTGGGAGGAAACTGGAGAACCCGGTGGAAACCCACGCAAACACGGGGAAAACATACAATGGATATATTGAGAGGCACATAATAACAAGAATAGGGGGGGGGGGAACCATGTAGCCTAGCTGGCTAACAGCTTTTAAAACTACCTTTTGTAGGCCCAGCCACAACTTAACCATACTATGGAATATTTTTATAGCTTCAGATATCAAAGACTTTTCTAGAAGGGACTGTCACCACTGTTTGAGCCTATGAACAAATGGCACAAGCTTTAACTGCTTCTGTTGTGCATCCTACAAACCTGTCTATCACAGTTCCTGACTGGTATATACCAAAAATACCATTTGGCATGCTCCCATGCTGGGTCATTCCATGGTAGCTTACGTTACAACACAATATAGTAACTTATGTTACAAAGATGATGGTAACTTACCTTACAATAAGTTTAATCCAGAGTGTGGTAACATATTGTAACGAAAGTTACTATACTGTGCGGTAACGTAAGTTATCTATATTTCTTGTAATAAGAACTGTGTCTTTTAATTTGAGAGGTTAAAATTAATTTCATAGTTGCTGGGACTATGGTGTTTTAATACAATAAAAATAGTGCTTCTCCCCTGTTTACAGAACAGAACATTTAGCAGACAATTGCCTTTCCTTTTCTGTAACGTAAGTTACCAATTAACACTGTATTTTGTATTTAATTTTATTGTTGAAAAATCAAACTGTGTTGAAATCTATTGAGAACAGTTTAATGTACAATATACATTCACTCCTTTTTGTGCCTGCCTTCAAAGAACAGTCTATAGCCAGTTTTTGGCTTGGGAATGTAACGTAAGTTACCATGGAATGACCCTGCTATAAGGGTGGTCCAGTCTGATAATCATCCTTGCTGCGGCGTCTCTCCCTCCGCTCAGCTCCTAATCACATCCTCCTACTTTGATTAATGTTGACAAGTCACTCACATTGCTAACAGAGATATTGCGCCTATGTAGTAGCCTCACAGGACCGCACAGGCGCACTCTGCCCTACTGTGAGCAGAGCATGAAACAGTACTGCGCAAGCGCATACCTGCGTCATTCACATCAAAGCTAGGCGCTTGCGCAGTACTGTTTCATGCTCTGCTCACAGTAGGGCAGAGTGCGCCTGTGCGGTCCTGTGAGGCTACTACATAGGCGCGATATCTCTGTTCGCAATGTGATTGACTTGTCAACATTAATCAAAGTAGGAGGACACGATTAGGAGCTAAGAGGAGGGACAGACAACACCCATTGGCCCAGACTACCCATATTTGCATACAGCAAAGGATCATATCAAATGGTTTTTTTTTTTTGTTTTTTTTTTGGGGGGGGGGGGGGGGTTATTAACATTCTATGTTTTTACTATTGATGCTGCATAGGCAGCAGCAATAGTCAAAAGTGAAGCGGTGTTCAAATCCCACCCCAATATCGCTGATTGGTCGCGGCCGGCCACGACCAATCAGCGACCCAGGATTTCCGTTACGGAAGTTGCAGACAGACAGAAAGTTGGACAGCCCACGTAGTATATTGCACAGCCCACGTAGTATACAGTAGAGCCACGAAGTATACAGCACAGAGCCACGTAGTATACAGCAGAGCCACGTACTATATAACACTGCCCACGCAGTATATAACAGTGGCCACGTAATATATAGCACAGCCCACATAGTATATAACACTGCCTATGTAGTATACAGCACAGAGCCACGCGGTCTCTAACACAGCCCACGTAGTATACAACAGTGTGGGCACCATATCCCTGCTAAAAAAATTAAAATAAAAAATAGTTATATACTCACCCTCCGGCGGCATCCACCGAGGCTCCGGCAATACGCGCACGGCTGCCGCCATCTTCCGTTCCCAGGATGCATTGCGAAATTACCCAGATGACTTAGTGGTCTTGCGAGACCGCTAAGTATTCTGGGTAATTTTGCAATGCATCTATGGGAACGGAAGACGGCGGAGGCCGCGCGCAGCTCAGCGGACAACGGAGGGTGAGTATAGCAGGTTTTTTTTTTTTATTATTATTTTTAACATGACATTTTTTTTTTTACTATTGATGCCGCATAGGCAGCATCAATAGTAAAAGGTTGGGGACACACAGGGTTAATAGCGGCGGTAACGGAGTGCGTTACCCGCGGCATAACGCGGTCCGTTACCGCCGGCATTAACCCTGTGTTAGTGGTGGCCGGAGGGGAGTATGCGGGCGCCGGGCAGTGACTGCGGGGAGTAAGGAGCGGCCATTTTCTTCCGGACTGTGCCCGTCGCTGATTGGTAATGGCTGTTTTGCCGCGACCAATCAGCGACTTGGATTTCCTTGACAGACAGAGGCCGCGACCAATGAATATCCGTGACAGACAGAAGGACAGAAAGACAGACAGAAAGACGGAAGTGACCCTTAGACAATTATATAGTAGATAAGATTATCTCAGCACAGGAACATTTTATTTAAACACATCCCTTTGTGGAAATTATTATTATTCCAAAATGTATTGATTAAAATAAACTTAAAAATGCTATTAATGTGAATAACTGGATCCAGTGTTATCCATTTCCAGCTGTATAACAAAGGTTTTACTCCTGCCAGCAATCATTAGATCACCACTGAAAAACTGATCTCTACAGAAGTGTTACTAATGTAAAGTGCCCAGTAAGAAAACTGCATGACTAAAAAAAAAAAAAAAAAAAAAAAAAAAAAAATTCAGGTTCCGCACGACTAACATTTATGGCATATTGATTTGATAAGCCACAAATACCCCAAAAATTAAACCTCAGTTAAACAAGACGCCCCATTTTACAAGTAACGTGTTTATATAGTCCTCATCCTTGAATGCAGAACATCAGATCTGTTGGTAAGTTACAATTATGGCCTATGCTTTAAAGAGATCAACTGGAAGCAACACTCTACTGCCAATGCCAAACCTCATGAAAGATGGGAGACGTGCCATACTGGCAGCTGCTTCGCAGATAGTCTGTGCTGGAAGTAGAGGCAGGGCAACAGTGCGTCCACTCCTACTTGTGTACAGGCCCTGCCTGCCATGTCCAACTAGGTGCTCAGTGCATTACAGCCTCATCCACTCCCCATCACAGCCAGGGATTATTCTAAGGCTACGTTCACATTTGCGTTGTGCGGTGCTGCGTCGGCGATGCAACGCACAACGCAAACAAGAACGCATGCAAAACGCATAGTTTTGTGACGCATGCATCCTTTTTTGGCCAGATTTTGGACGCAAAAAAAAAAAGCAACTTGCTGTGTCCTCTGCGCCCTGACGCTTGCGCCAAAAAACGCATGCATCACAAAACGCATGAAAACGCATGTCCATGCGCCCCCATGTTAAATATAGGGGCGCATGACGCATGCGTCGCTGCGCCCGACACAGCCCCGCAAAACGCTAATGTGAACGTAGCCTAATCTCTGCACTGAATAGTCCATTACTGTAGATACTGGACAGGATGAAGTGATACAACTAGAGCCCATGAGCCTACACGTTCTGGGGGATGCCACTAGTGACTGCAAAGACATTACACATACTTTATACATTATTCTAACTAAAGAACCAACCTCTTATCAGCGGGTTGCAGTTTTTACTAAAGTACATTACTGAACGGATAGGTAGGAATCTACAACAATTGCATAAGGCTGCCTTTCTCAAAGAAATATGCCAAGCCATGTTAAGCAGACATACATTGGTAGCTGAGCAATCTTGCAGATGTGATTAGTAGTGATGAACGAATATACGGTACTCGTTGCTCGTGTTTTCCCAAACACGCTCGGGTGACCTCCAAGTATTTATGACTGCTCCGAGATTTAGGCTATGTTCACACATAGCGTCCTGTCCCTGCGGGTTCTCCCGCAGCGGATTTGATAAATCTGCAGGGCAAAACAACTGCGGTTCTCCCTGCAGATTTATCGCGGTTTGTTCCGCGGTTTCCGCTGCGGGTTTCCGCCTATACTATTGATGCTGCATATGCAGCAATATGCAGCATCAATAGTAATGTTAAAAATAATAAAAATTGGTTATACTCACCCTCTGACGTCCCGATCCCTCGGCGCTGCACCCGGCGGTCCGGTTCCAGAGATGCTGTGCGAGAAGGACCCTTCGTGACGTCACGGTCATGTGACCGCGACGTCACCGAAGGTCCTGGTCGCACAGCAACTCTGACCGGACGGCCGCGTGCAACGCTGACTTCAGAGGGTGAGTATAACATGATTTTTTATTTTTATTCTTTTTTTTAACCCCAAATATGGTTCCCGGGGCCTGGAGGAGAGTCTCCTCTCCTCCACCCCGGGTACCATCCGCACATTATCCGCTTACTTCCCGCAACGTGGGCACAGCCCCATGCGGGAAGTAAGCGGTTCAATGTATTCCTATGGGTGCAGAATCGCAGCGATTCTGCACAAAGAAGTGACATGCTGCGGGTTTTAAACCGCTGCGTTCCCGCGCGGTTTTTCCCGCAGCATGTGCACAGCGGTTTGCGGTTTCCATAGGGTTTCCATGTAAATGGAAACGCTATGGAAACTGCAGCGGACCCGCAGCGGCAAAATCGCTGCGGTTCCGCGGTAAAAACCGCAACGTGTGAATATAGCCTTAGTTTTCATCATGGCAGCAGAAAGATTTACAGCTACTAGCTAGCCTGATTACATGTGGGGATTCCCTAGCAACCAGGCAACCCCCACATGTAATCAGCCTGGCTAATAGCTGTAAATCATTCTGCTGCCATGATGAAAACTAAATCTTGGAGAAGTCATAAATACTCGGAGGTCACCCGAGCATGCTCGGGAAAACACGAGCAACGAGTACACTCACTCATCACTAGTGGTTAGTGTAGACTTGGCTTGTGTACAGTGCACCAGTCAGCAGGCAGGCCACTGCCCGTGTACAGTGCACCAGTCAGCAGGCAGGCCACTGCCCGTGTACAGTGCACCAGTCAGCAGGCAGGCCACTGCCCGTGTACAGTGCACCAGTCAGCAGGCAGGCCACTGCCCGTGTACAGTGCACCAGTCAGCAGGCAGGCCACTGCCCGTGTACAGTGCACCAGTCAGCAGGCAGGCCACTGCCCGTGTACAGTGCACCAGTCAGCAGGCAGGCCACTGCCCGTGTACAGTGCACCAGTCAGCAGGCAGGCCACTGCCCGTGTACAGCGCACCAGTCAGCAGGCAGGCCACTGCCCGTGTACAGTGCACCAGTCAGGCCACTGCCCGTGTACAGTGCACCAGTCAGCAGGCAGGCCACTGCCCGTGTACAGTGCACCAGTCAGCAGGCAGGCCACTGCCCGTGTACAGTGCACCAGTCAGCAGGCAGGCCACTGCCCGTGTACAGTGCACCAGTCAGCAGGCAGGCCACTGCCCGAGTATAATGCACCAGTCAGCCCGTGTATAATGCACCAGTCAGAAGACAGGCCACTGCCCGTGTACAATGCACCAGTCAGGATACTGCCTGTGTATAATGGAAGTCCTTTGACACACTGCGACCATGATGGGTGAGGATCTCTGTCTTTGACTAGCCAATTTACTAGGTGCCCTTAAAGATGTATACATGATTTATTTCATGGTCTATTTTTTCAACGAACTAGATTCCTCTGGTCGGATATTCATATTTATCAGTGTTGCTCTTTGGACAGCTTTTACCTGTGTCCTTCATTTTTCAGATACTCATTTGAAATGTATGGGTATCTATATACATTGATGCCTTTTATATATACTTGTTATTGTTTACTTATATTTAATAAATTATTTTTTTCATTTGACATTTCTCTTGACTCCATTTTTCGAATTTGTTGTACCTGTGTATAATAGTACAGTAGTGAGGACAGTACCTATGTATAGTTGTACAGTAGTGAGGACAGTACCTATGTATAGTTGTACAGTAGTGAGGACACTATCTGTGTATAAATAGTACAGTAGTGTGGGCACTAACCATGTACAATAACACACGGGGTTAAGGCACTACTTGTGTATTATAGTAGTGAGGGCACTATCTATAATATAACGCTGGGAGTGTCACTCTGTCCGAAGCCTCTATAGAATGCGCAAGCGCCGGCGCAGTCTGGGCCTCACAGAGCGACGCTCCCGGGAGATCGCGGTGTGCGTTCACACTGAACACACACCGCGATCTCCACCGCAGAAGCAGGGACCGCCAGGAGGGTGAGTATCGGCCTATATTCACCTGTCCCCGTTCCATCGCTGAGCGGCGCCATCTTCCCGGTCTTCGGTCTGTGGCCTTCAGTTCAGAGGGCGCGGTGACGCGCTTAATGCGCGCCGGCGCCGCCCTCTGACTGAACAGTCACAGCCAGGAGACCGGGAAGATGGCGGCGCTCAGCGATGGAACGCCGGACAGATGAGTATAGTAAGTGCTGGGGGGGCCTGAGCTGGCGGCGATACCAGCACCTGACCCCCACAGCGCGCCGGTGTCCCCGCCTGCTCAGGCCCCCCAGCACTCGGCGCCGAACGGGTCAGAGGCAGTATGGGGACGCAGGATGCAGCAGCACATAAGGATGGGGACGCAGGATGGAGCAGGACATAAGGATGGGGACGCAGGATGGAGCAGGACATAAGGATGGGGACGCAGGATGGAGCAGGACATAAGGATGGGGACGCAGGATGGAGCAGGACATAAGGATGGGGACGCAGGATGGAGCAGCACATAAGGATGGGGACGCAGGATGGAGCAGCACATAAGGATGGGGACGCAGGATGGAGCAGCACATAAGGATGGGGACGCAGGATGGAGCAGCACATAAGGATGGGGACGCAGGATGGAGCAGCACATAAGGATGGGGACGCAGGATGGAGCAGGACATAAGGATGGGGACGCAGGATGGAGCAGGACATAAGGATGGGGACGCAGGATGGAGCAGGACATAAGGATGGGGACGCAGGATGGAGCAGGACATAAGGATGGGGACGCAGGATGGAGCAGGACATAAGGATGGGGACGCAGGATGGAGCAGGACATAAGGATGGGGACGCAGGATGGAGCAGGACATAAGGATGGGGACGCAGGATGGAGCAGGACATAAGGATGGGGACGCAGGATGGAGCAGGACATAAGGATGGGGACGCAGGATGGAGCAGCACAAGGATGGGGACGCAGGATGGAGCAGCACATAATAGTATGGGGACGCAGGATGGAGCAGGACATAAGGATGGGGACGCAGGATGGAGCAGGACATAAGGATGGGGACGCAGGATGGAGCAGGACATAAGGATGGGGACGCAGGATGGAGCAGCACATAAGGATGGGGACGCAGGATGGAGCAGCACATAAGGATGGGGACGCAGGATGGAGCAGCACATAAGGATGGGGACGCAGGATGCAGCAGCACATAAGGATGGGGACGCAGGATGGAGTAGCACATAACAGTATGGGGACGCAGGATGGAGCAGCACATAACAGTATGGGGACGCAGGATGGAGCAGGACATAAGGATGGGGACGCAGGATGGAGCAGGACATAAGGATGGGGACGCAGGATGGAGCAGCACATAACAGTATGGGGACGCAGGATGGAGTAGCACATAACAGTATGGGGACGCAGGATGGAGCAGGACATAAGGATGGGGACGCAGGATGGAGCAGCACATAAGGATGGGGACGCAGGATGGAGCAGGACATAAGGATGGGGACGCAGGATGGAGCAGCACATAACAGTATGGGGACGCAGGATGGAGCAGCACATAACAGTATGGGGACGCAGGATGGAGCAGGACATAAGGATGGGGACGCAGGATGGAGCAGCACATAAGGATGGGGACGCAGGATGGAGCAGCACATAAGGATGGGGACGCAGGATGGAGCAGCACAAGGATGGGGACGCAGGATGGAGCAGCACATAAGGATGGGGACGCAGGATGGAGCAGCACATAAGGATGGGGACGCAGGATGCAGCAGCACATAAGGATGGGGACGCAGGATGCAGCAGCACATAAGATGGGGACGCAGGATGCAGCAGCACATAAGGATGGGGACGCAGGATGCAGCAGCACATAAGGATGGGGACGCAGGATGCAGCAGCGCATGACAGGATGGGGACGCAGGATGCAGCAGCACATAAGGATGGGGACACAGGATGCAGCAGCGCATGACAGGATGGGGACGCATGATGGAGCAGCGCATGACAGGATGGGGACGCAGGATGGAGCAGCACATGACAGGATGGGGACGCAGGATGGGAGCAGCGCATCACAGGATGGGAGCAGCGCATCACAGGATGGGAGCAGCGCATCACAGGATGGGAGCAGCGCATCACAGGATGGGAGCAGCGCATCACAGGATGGGAGCAGCGCATCACAGGATGGGAGCAGCGCATCACAGGATGGGAGCAGCGCATCACAGGATGGGAGCAGCGCATCACAGGATGGGAGCAGCGCATCACAGGATGGGAGCAGCGCATCACAGGATGGGAGCAGCGCATCACAGGATGGGAGCAGCGCATCACAGGATGGGAGCAGCGCATCACAGGATGGGAGCAGCGCATCACAGGATGGGAGCAGCGCATCACAGGATGGGAGCAGCGCATGACAGGATGGGGACGCAGGATGGGAGCAGCGCATGACAGGATGGGGACGCAGGATGGAGCAGCACATGACAGGATGGGGACGCAGGATGGAGCAGCACATGACAGGATGGGGACGCAGGATGGAGCAGCACATACCATGATGGAGACAATATACCAATATAAATGCTCGCCACCCGGGCGTAGAACGGGTTCAATAGCTAGTCCATATATAAAATAGTTCAGTAGTGAGGACACTACCAGCATATAATAACACAGGGTCAAGGCACTACCTGTGTATAATATAAGCAAAGACAGTACCCATATATACTAGTACAGTAGGGATGACAGTACCCATGTATAACAACACACAGGGTCAGGGCACTACCAGCGTATAATAGTTCAGTAGTGGGGGCAGTTCCCGCGTATAACACAGGGTTAAGGCAATACCCATGTATAACAGTTCAGTAGTGAAGACCGAGTCCGTGTATATTACAGTAGTGAGAGCACTACCCATGTATTATAGTAGAGAGGGCACTACCAGCGTATAATAATAATATATAGGGTAGGGGCACTACCCATGTATAATAAGAGTGAGGGCAGTACCAGTTTATAACAGTGCAGTAGTGAGGGCAGTACCAGTGTATAACAGGGCAGTAGTGAGGGCAGCACCAGTGTATAACAGTGCAGTAGTGAGGGCAGTACCAGTGTATAACAGTGCAGTAGTGAGGGCAGTACCAGTGTATAACAGTGCAGTAGTGAGGGCAGTACCAGTGTATAACAGTGCAGTAGTGAGGGCAGTACCAGTGTATAACAGTGCAGTAGTGAGGGCAGTACCAGTGAATAACAGTGCAGTAGTGAGGGCAGTACCAGTGTATAATAGTGCAGTAGTGAGGGCAGTACCAGTGTATAACAGTGCAGTAGTGAGGGCAGTACCAGTGTATAACAGTGCAGTAGTGAGGGCAGTACCAGTGTATAACAGTGCAGTAGTGAGGGCAGTACCAGTGAATAACAGTGCAGTAGTGAGGGCAGTACCAGTGTATAACAGTGCAGTAGTGAGGGCAGTACCAGTGTATAATAGTACAGTAGTGAGGGCAGTACCAGTGAATAACAGTGCAGTAGTGAGGGCAGTACCAGTGTATAACAGTGCAGTAGTGAGGGCAGTACCAGTGTATAATAGTACAGTAGTGAGGGCAGTACCAGTGAATAACAGTGCAGTAGTGAGGGCAGTACCAGTGTATAACAGTGCAGTAGTGAGGGCAGTACCAGTGTATAACAGTGCAGTAGTGAGGGCAGTACCAGTGTATAATAGTACAGTAGTGAGGGCAGTACCAGTGTATAACAGTACAGCGGTGAGGGAAGTACCAGTGTATAACAGTGCAGTAGTGAGGGCAGTACCAGTGTATAATAGTAGTGAGGGCAGTACCAGTGTATAATAGTACAGTAGTGAGGGC
The DNA here is from genome assembly GCF_032444005.1 of Ranitomeya imitator. Taxonomy (NCBI): domain Eukaryota; kingdom Metazoa; phylum Chordata; class Amphibia; order Anura; family Dendrobatidae; genus Ranitomeya; species Ranitomeya imitator. Next base: position 341,402,472 of record NC_091287.1, read on the forward strand.
AGTACCAGTGTATAATAGTTCAGTAGTGATGGCAGTACCAGTGTATAATAGTAGTGAGGGCAGTACCAGTGTATAATAGTACAGTAGTGAGGGCAGTACCAGTGTATAATAGTACAGTAGTGAGGGCAGTACCAGTGTATAATAGTACAACAAAACAAAGAAGAAAAAAGACTAGACCAATAATGGTATGCACACCCATGGATAGTACAAAAACATTATGGCACTTTATTAACACATCAGAAAAAGACAAACACAGGATAAAACCATTTAAAAAAGACCTAAATATAGGACCAGTGGTCCTCACCCCTATACAGATCATGCATAATATAACATAACCAAGGCATAAAGTGCAGATACCAATCTATATAGACATGAATAATATGCTTGGTTACGTTGGTACAAATACGCAGTGTCTCTTGTTTAAGTGCATCAAATAGCAAACCAATAAGTTGTAAGACCAAAATATTGCAAATTCAGAGAAGAAACTAAATACTGGCACACCATGCACTGTAGTTCTATATCAACATAATAGTTGCTGCATAAATGAGGCAAACTAAGGTACCTTCACACTGAACGATATCGCTAGCGATCCGTGACGTTGCAGCGTCCTGGATAGCGATATCGTTCAGTTTGACACGCAGCAGCGATCAGGATCCTGCTGTGACATCGCTGGTCAGAGCAGAAAGTCCAGAACTTTATTTAGTCGCTGGACACCCGCAGACATCGCTGAATCGGCGTGTGTGACGCCGATTCAGCGATGTCTTCACTGGTAACCAGGGTAAACATCGGGTTACTAAGCGCAGGGCCGCGCTTAGTAACCCGATGTTTACCCTGGTTACCAGTGTAAATGTAAAAAAAAACCCAAACACTACATATTTACATTCCGGTGTCTGTCCCCCGGCGCTGTGCTTTCCTGCACTGACTGTGAGCGCCGGCCAGCCGTAAAGCAGATTACAGCGGTGACGTCACCGCTGTGCTTTACGGCCAGCCGGTGCTCACAGTCAGTGCAGGGAAGCAGAACGCCGGGGGACAGACACCGGATTGTAAGTATGTAGTGTGTGTTTTTTTTTTTTACATTAGCACTGGTAACCAGGGTAAACATCGGGTTACTAAGCGCGGCCCTGCGCTTAGTAACCCGATGTTTACCCTGGTTACCCGGGGACTTCGGCATCGTTGGTCGCTGGAGAGCTGTCTGTGTGACAGCTCTCCAGCGACCACACAGCGACGCTGCAGCGATCGGCATCGTTGTCTAGAACGCTGCAGCGTCGCTAAATGTGACGGTACCTTTAGTTGCAGTGTTATATAAGCATACTGTACTATCCATGGGTGTGCATACCATTATTGGTCTAGTCTTTTTTCTTCTGCGTTTTGCTTAATCTTTAACAGACTAGGTATTGCACCCTGTCTTACTATGAATAGAGGGGTGCACCCTTTTATATATGTTTACTATAATAGAACAGCAGTGAGGGCAGTACTGTGTATAATAGAAGTGAGAGCAGTACCAGTGTATAATAGTACAGTAGTGAGGGCAGTACCAGTATATAATAGTACAGTAGTGAGGGCAGTACTGTGTATAATAGAAGTGAGAGCAGTACCAGTGTATAATAGTACAGTAGTGAGGGCAGTACCAGTATATAATAGTACAGCGGTGAAGGCAGTACTGTGTATAATAGAAGTGAGAGCAGTACCAGTGTATAATAGTACAGTAGTGAGGGCAGTACCAGTATATAATAGTACAGTAGTGAGGGCAGTACTGTGTGTAATAGAAGTGAGGGCAGTACCAGTATATAATATTACAGCAGTGAGGGCAGTACCGTGTATAATAGAAGTCAGGGCAGTACCAGTGTATAATAGTACAGTAGTGAGGGCAGTACCAGTATATAATAGTACAGTAGTGAGGGCAGTACCAGTGTATAATAGCAGTGAGGGCAGTACAGTGTATAATAGTGCAGTAGTGAGGGCAGTACCAGTGTATAATAGTACAGAGTACAGTAGTGAGGGCAGTACTGTGTATAATAGAAGTGAGGGCAGTACCAGCGTATAATAGTGCAGTAGTTAGGGCAGTACCAGCGTATAATAGTACAGTAGTGAGGGCAGTACCAGCGTATAATAGTACAGTAGTGAGGGCAGTACCAGCGTATAATAGTACAGTAGTGAGGGCAGTACTGTGTATAATAGTACAGTAGTGAGGGCAGTACTGTGTATAATAGGTGAGGGCAGTACCAGTGTATAATAGTACAGTAGTGAGGGCAGTACCAGTGTATAATAGTACAGTAGTGAGGGAAGTACCAGTATATAATAGTACAGTAGTGAAGGCAGTACCAGTATATATTAGTACAGTAGTGAGGGCAGTACCAGTATATAATATTACAGCAGTGAGGGCAGTACCAGTGTATAATAGCAGTGAGGGCAGTACCAGTGTATAATAGTACAGTAGTGAGGGCAGTACCAGTGTATAATAGTACAGTAGTGAGGGCAGTACTGTGTATAATAGTACAGTAGTGAGGGCAGTACTGTGTATAATAGCAGTGAGGGCAGTACCAGTGTATAATAGTACAGTAGTGAGGGCAGTACAGTGTATAATAGTACAGTAGTGAGGGCAGTACAGTGTATAATAGTACAGTAGTGAGGGCAGTACCAGCGTATAATAGTACAGTAGTGAGGGCAGTACCAGCGTATAATAGTACAGTAGTGAGGGCAGTACCAGTGTATAATAGTACAGTAGTGAGGGCAGTACCAGTGTATAATAGTGCAGTAGTGAGGGCAGTACCAGTGTATAATAGTACAGTAGTGAGGGCAGTACCAGTGTATAATAGTACAGTAGTGAGGGCAGTACCAGTGTATAATAGTACAGTAGTGAGGGCAGTACCAGTGTATAATAGTACAGTAGTGAGGGCAGTACTGTGTATAATAGTACAGTAGTGAGGGCAGTACTGTGTATAATAGTACAGTAGTGAGGGCAGTACTGTGTATAATAGTACAGTAGTGAGGGCAGTACTGTGTATAATAGTACAGTAGTGAGGGCAGTACCAGTGTATAATAGTACAGTAGTGAGGGCAGTACCAGTGTATAATAGTACAGTAGTGAGGGCAGTACCAGTGTATAATAGTACAGTAGTGAGGGCAGTACTGTGTATAATAGTACAGTAGTGAGGGCAGTACCAGTGTATAATAGTACAGTAGTGAGGGCAGTACCAGTGTATAATAGTGCAGTAGTGAGGGCAGTACCAGTGTATAATAGTACAGTAGTGAGGGCAGTACAGTGTATAATAGTACAGTAGTGAGGGCAGTACCAGTGTATAATAGTGCAGTAGTGAGGGCAGTACCAGTGTATAATAGTACAGTAGTGAGGGCAGTACCAGTGTATAATAGTACAGTAGTGAGGGCAGTACAGTGTATAATAGTACAGTAGTGAGGGCAGTACCAGTGTATAATAGTACAGTAGTGAGGGCAGTACAGTGTATAATAGTACAGTAGTGAGGGCAGTACAGTGTATAATAGTGCAGTAGTGAGGGCAGTACTGTGTATAATAGCAGTGAGGGCAGTAGAACACCACCTGCCTCCGGACTCCGCCGTGTAACAGGCTCACACTAGGCGGGATGTCTCCCGCACACGTACACGGCTCCCCTGCCTCCCTCGTACTCGGCACTTCCCCCTAGGGGGCTGCGGGTCCTCCATGAAGCGTCTTAGCCCCGGCGGTCACCGCCAGACATGGCGCTCCGGTCGGGGGAGGAGTCAGCGGCAGGGCCGTGCTCGCAGAGGCCCGCTCTCCCTGCCTTGTTATTGGGTATAAATGCCCGGGCGCCGCGCACACAATGGCCGCACGTGTTGCACTTACCCGGCAGTGCTCCTCTGAGTATTACCGCCCCGGCCGGGGTTCCGCCTATTACCGCCGCTCTGCTCTCCCCTGTATAGAGCCGGTATCAGTCACCGTGTGGGTGGGCGTGCTGTCCCGGAAACTGCGAGCGCTCCTCTCCCGCCACCGGTGCGCCGTTCCCCCAACTGTCTCACAGCCAGAAAATGGCGACCGGGTGTATGGGTGGGAAGTGACGTCAGAGACCCTAGAATTAGCATGCACTTAGTGCCCAAAAGCCACGCCCATTTACAGTTGAAAATTTAGGGTTCCCTTCCAGTTACTCTTTTAGGGTGCAATGGAATAAGAGGGTTCACAAACTTTTGGGGGCTCCACAAGACTCCAATGTGCCCCCCTAAATCACCCTCCCCACCCCTCTATTGTGTGTGCTTACCTTCAAAACTCTCGCGTTGCTTCCTTAAACCTAAGGACGTCAGGTGGGCGGGGCTAAGTGACATCAGTGTGACGATATCAAGTCATGTGATTTGCATCCATACCCGCCTTTTTTATGCAAATATAATAGGTGGTGTGATTAAACCCCGCCCACAACCATTCAGCCAATAGGAAAATGCTTCTATAGATGGTGTGGGTGGGATTATTTCTAATTGGAGGGAACCACTGTGGATTGTGGGCAAATCCCAGTAGCCAATAGGAATGAAGTTCTCATGAGGAGCAGCATATAAGCCATATGTGTGACTGATGGCACATTATTAGTAGCCACTTCTCAGTCAGGGGCAGAAGCTGGTTGCTAACTTAAGTGTAGCAGGATAATTTACCACAGAAAAGTCTGCACAAAAATTTACCACAGAAAATGTTCTAAAACTTAGAATTTTTGCCTCATTTCCACCTGACACAAATTTTACCTCATGATAGTGTTGACTGAAATAAGTAATAAAGTGGTACAACAACCCTATACCTCACCTTGGCCAGGCTCCATATTCCCATATTACGCCCCAATATCCACTATAATGGTGTCATTTTCTATTAATGGGACTGTAGACCATGCTCCCAGTGCACACAAGTCCCATTTCCTCTCAGACTCTCTCCAGACATTTCTTAGTGACCACCATTATGAAAGGAGCAAAACTGTGATGGACCTCATGTTAGCTGTTACCCAGCTTTCCCAGAACCAGACACCAATCAGCCATAACATTAAAACCATTGAGAGGTGACATGGATGACCATAATTATCTCGGGGTTCTGGGGTGGGATATGCTAGGTGACAAGTGGATGGCCAGTCCTTCATGTTGGAATTCGGAAAAGTGGGCAAGCATATTGTGGTAAGGGCCAACTTATGAAGGCTAGATGACTGGGTCAGAGCACCTGCTAATGGCGCGGCTTGTGGATCTTGTTCCTGTATGTAGTGGTCAGGACCTACCAAAAGTGGTCAAGGAAGGGGCAACTGATGACAGGGTCTTGGGTGGCCCTGGCTCATGTATTCCTGTCAGAACCATGGAGGGACCACCTCACAGTTTTCAGCACTGGAAGGAGCCACTGATCCCACAGGACACCACTATAGACCTTGTGGAGTCCATGCCTTGTCAGGACAGTGTTGGTTCGGCAGCACAATGGCACAGGCGGCATTAATGTCGGCCGATCAGTGTCACGGACGGTACATAACAGCTTGACAGAAGGATATGACGCCTTTTTGTGTGCAAATTTTATCATTCCCTGCTGTTATACATTTCCTCTCCTGGGAAAATGGCTTCAAGTAAAAAATGTAATTTTGATAAATTGTAGACATTTCAAAGGAAAATGTGATCTTTCCACACAAATTATTATTATCTATCATTACAGCGCCATTATTCCAGGCGCTTTACATGTGAAAACGGATATATATAACAACAAGTACAATAATCTTGAACAATGCAGGTCACCGACTGGTGCAGGAGGAGAGAGGACCCTGCCCGCGAGGGCTCACAGTCTACAGGGGATGGGCGAGGATATTAAAATCATTTTCTCATTTAACCTGCACTGAAGAGAACATCTATTAATTCCAAATCAAAATGATTTCCAGGATTCGGTCTCTGTGAGAAGCGTTAGTTGCAATCTTTCGTTTTTGCTTCCAACTTTCCTGCCAGTCAGTGAATGGGATGGTAGGGGAGGAGGGAGCCATGATGTCCATAATGTATAACTTCCTTGGTGCTATTTATAACGAGCCTCAGCCATGATGGAAGATTTGCTCCTCAGTTTGTCGCTAATGTGAGAGGTCACTCAGCCGAATAGACATGTTTTGTGTTACAAGAAACATTATTGAATTTCTGATTATCTCCTCGATCCTCCATGATCATTGTAGAGGGATCAGGTCTCTATTAGGATTACGGGATCTGCTGGATCTCTATTAGCTTGTATGCAGACAACGCTTTCTGAGGTGTTACAAAATGACAAGTTTTTCAAGCAGAAACCGCTTCAGGAAATGCTGCCTTTTTGGACAATTTTTTAAGGGGTTTCTCGTTTCCTGATTAATATCCAGAAGCAGTTGCAAAGAGTTTTAGAAGACTCCTTTTCCGAAACATTGTTTGCAGCCTTTTACATTGACAGCGCCTAGTTTGGAGAGGTTTTAAAGATGTGACATGCACTTTCTTATTTCCACCCTGTGTTTTGTTCTTTTGTTATCCCCTCTCCAGGTAAGAAAAAAAAGCCAAAATAGACCTCCTTATATGAACAGAAAAAGTGGATTTACCCATAGAATTTTATTTAAAGAGTTCTCCAAGAGTATTTAAATCATTTTTTAAAGAAAATTTTGATGAAGATCCATTCCCCCTCAAAAAAAAACTTCACAAACAACTTTGTGTGCCTATTCGCTGAGGGGATGGATCTGGTGACTGATTCTTACTGCTTTATCTATATTCCATTTACCAATACACAAAGCGGGCCATGTGGACAAAAGTTGTGACTTTCTCACATTCCACATTCATTGTGCGCCCTTGTAAACAGGGACTCCTGTCATTTTCCCTTACCACTCGTTCATTTGTTTTGATTACTTGTCATTTTACAAATCTTACTTTCTGTCATTCTAATTTGCTGCGGATGCAGAATATAATGGGAAGTGCATTGCTAATTTTATGTTCTCCATAAAAAAAAACACAGAAACCGCAAAGCTAATGCAAAAAGTCAGTTATTTGTGTTACATTACGCCACCAAAGCATTATTTTATACATGTACATTTATTTCTGAAAGATAATTATGGGTGGCACCTGTAACATTATGACTGCCACTAGTCGATTTCAATATGATTAATGAAACAGATATGACTTAGAACCTTTATCCGAAATCAGTCAGTGGTATCTGATGTGTTAGCTTTTTACTCTTGTTTTTATTTTCTCAATCAATTTTACACATTACAGGAAAAAATGTTGTGAATAACTTTGACTATATTATTGCCCAACACCTTCGTGACAGTGCCAATTTTGTCCTTAACGACCAAGCCAATTTTTACAATTCTGACCACTGTCACTTTATGAAGTTATAACTCCGGAACACCTCAACGTATCCAACTTATTCTGAGATTATTTTTTCGTGACATATTGTACTTCATGTTAGTGGTAGAATTTCTTCAATATGACTTGCATTTATTTATGAAAAATACGGAAATTTGGCAAAAAGTTTTAACATTTTACAATTTTCAAAATTTAATTTTTGTGTCCTTAAATCAGTCATGTCAGACAAAATAGTTAATAAATAACGTTTCCCATATGTCTACTTTACATCAGCTTAATTTTGGAAGCATAATTCTTTTTTGTTATGAAGTTATAAGGGTTAAAAGTTGACCAGTGATTTTTAATTTTTCCAACAAAATGTTAAAAAAATTTCAGGGACCATTTGAAATAATTTTGAAAGGTCAATATGACAGAAAGTACCCAAAAGTGACACTATTCTAAAAGTTACACCCCTCAAGGTGCTCAAAACCACATTCAAGAAGTTTATTAACCCTTCAGGGTTTTCTCAAAAAAATTACTTTAGACCCAAACTTTTTTTTATTTTCACAAGGGTATCAGGAGAAAATGGAACACAACATTTGTTGTGCAATTTCTCCTGAGTACACCAGTACCCCATATGTGGGGGAATCCAAAGTTTGGGTGCATGGCAGAGCTCAAAATGGCTCCGTTTGACTTTTGAAAGCAAAATTGGCTAGAATCGATGGCGGGCGCAATGTCACGTTTGGAGATTCCCAGATATGCCTAAACAGTGGAAACCCCCCATTACTAACTCCAACCCTAATACAACCCCAACACAACCCTAACCTCAACACAACCCTATCTCTAACACAACCCTAACCCCAAATCTAACCCCAGCTCTAACCCCAACTCTATCCCCAGCCCTAACTCTAACGGCAAAGAATGGAAATGAAAAAAATATTATTTTGACCTAACTAAGGAGATGACAAAGGGGGGTTTAATTTACTATTTATTTTTATTTTGATCACTGTGATAGGGTCTATCACAGTAATCCAAATGAACCAATAGGAAAAATCTATTGTTGCCAGGTACCGGCCGGCAGATCTCGACAGGCCTACTGCGTATGCACCTATCTTTTTCTTCCGGGAAAAAGACATGAGGGACAGGGGTCAGAGCAGGGGTGGATTAAGGGTAGCCAGGGCCCCGGGCTGTTCACACACTGTGGGCCCCCCCCCGGTCGTGTGACGGGGGTCATGTGATGGGGGTCATGTGACGGGGGTCGTGTGACGGGGGTCGTGTGACGGGGGTCGTGTGACGGGGGTCATGATATACCCGAACCAGATTATTCCAGAAAAATGGCTGGGCCCTACTCTACTGTAACCTATTAAATATTTGTTAAAATCTGCAATACAATTTAGGTATATCTTAACCAATAATATCACATACAAGGAACAAATACCACCGCACCATGACCAGACTACAAATTACAACCACAGTGATCGAATAATATCACATACAACAAGGAACAAATACCACCGCACCATGACCAGACCACAAATTACAACCACAGTGATCGAATAATATCACATACAAGGAACAAATACCACCGCACCATGTCAAGACCACATATTACCACTTGGTGACCAAATAGCACATACAAGGGACAAATACCACAACACCATTTCCAGACCACATATTACCACCACATAGTGACTGAATACTACAATACTGATCAGTAATAAAAAAAAAACAAAAAAAAACACAATACTATCACCATAAGTGCCAGTATTCACAGGAGATCTGTACTTAGTATGCAGTGTCTGTGTAGAGGTAATATAGTGATCACTGGTGACATTGTACACAGGACCTCTGTATATAGTATACAGTGTATAGTGTCAGTGTATAGGCAACACTGACTCACCAGTGACGTCTCTAGGTGAAGTCCTTCATCTTTCATCCAGCACAGACCGCCATCATTTCTTCCAGCCAGGACTCGTTTCTGCAGGAAATAACACAGTTATCTCGAGCTCCGCTTGCAGAACACATTACTTAAATTTTCACAACTTCTACATTACACCACATGAAGAAAAAAAGGCGATATAGTGTCACTCCACACAGTAACAGGACCGCCCCCCCATTTAAAACAGTATACTCAAAAAATAAAATAAATACATCACTGCAGTAGTAATATCCCTTAATTAGCCCGTATGGTAATAATATTCTCCATCCTGGCCCCGTGTGTCTCATTCCTGGCTCCAGCCATATGTTCTCCCATCCTGCACTCATGAGTATCCATTCTACACCATATGATCTCCCCATCCTGCTCCATCTGTCTCCATCGTATCCATCCTGCCCCATGATCCAATCCTGCCCCATGTCTTTCATTCTACCCCGTGTCTCCAATCATGCCCCGTGTCTACATTCTGCCCATGCCTCCAGTCCTGCCCCCAGTGTGTCCAGCAATCTGCCCCAGTGTGTCCAGCATATTACCCCCAGTGTGTCCAGCAATCTGCCCCAGTGTGTCCAGCAATCTGCCCCAGTATGTCCAGCATATTGCCCCAGACAGTGTGTCCAGCAATCTGCCCCAGTGTGTCCAGCATATTACCACCAGTGTGTCCAGCAATCTGGCCCAGTGTCTCCAGCATTGCCCCAGTGTCTCCAGCATTGCCCCAGTGTCTCCAGCATTGCCCCACTGTCTCCAGCATTGCCCCAGTGTCTCCAGCATTGCCCCAGTGTCTCCAGCAATCATCTGCCCCAGTGTGTCCAGCATATTACCCCCAGTGTGTCCAGCAACCTGCCCCAGTGTCTCCATTGCCCCAGTGTCTCCAGCATTGCCCCACTGTCTCCAGCATTGCCCCACTGTCTCCAGCAATCTGCCCCACTGTCTCCAGCATTGCCCCAGTGTGTCCTCCAATCTGCCCCAGTGTCTCCAGCATTGCCCCAGTGTATCCAGCAATCTGCCCCAGTGTCTCCAGCAATCTGCCCCCAGTGTGTCCTCCAGTAATCTGCCCCACTGTCTCCAGCATTGCCCCACTGTCTCCAGCATTGCCCCACTGTCTCCAGCATTGCCCCACTGTCTCCAGCAATCTGCCCCACTGTCTCCAGCATTGCCCCACTGTCTACAGCAATCTGCACCAGTGTCTCCAGCAATCTGCCCCAGTGTCTCCAGCATTGCCCCCAGTGTGTCCTCCAGCAATTTGCCCCACTGTCTCCAGCATTGCCCCACTGTCTCCAGCATTGCCCCACTGTCTCCAGCATTGCCCCACTGTCTCCAGCAATCTGCCCCACTGTCTCCAGCAATCTGCCCCACTGTCTCCAGCAATCTGCCCCCAGTGTGTCCTCCAGCAATCTGCCCCACTGTCTCCAGCATTGCCCCCAGTGTGTCCTCCAGCATTGCCCCCCAGTGTGTCCTCCAGCATTGCCCCCCTGTGTGTCCACCGTTAACTGATCCAAAAAAAACAAACAAACAAAAAAAAAAAACAGTCTCCTCACCTGTCCGCGCTCCAGGCGGCGAGCTCCCTTCAGCAGCGCACACTCGCCGGTGACTGACAGTGACGTCAGACGCCGGCGACGTGTGCGCTGCGGCCGACATCAGCTGCCAGCCTCCAATTGGCTGGCGGCTGTTGTTAACTATTGACGTGCGGGCTCGCACCCGCACGTCAATAGGAAACCGCCGCAGCGCCGGAAAGGGCCCGGTGAGCAGATGAGAAGGGGCCCAATGCGGGCCCCCTCTCTCTGCCCACCGGGTCCGCGGTCACATGAATGCCGGCGGGCATTCACAAACGATTAGCGGAGGGTCAATCTGTGCGGTAGCCCAGGGCCCCCCCAGACCACTGGGCCCTGGGCTACCGCCCATATTGACCCTCTGATAATCCGCCCCTGGGTCAGAGCAGGAGGATCCAGGGACCCAATTTCTCTCTCCTCTGGTGTGCTAGATCATATCGGAGGAGAGAGAAATTAATGGAAAACCAGACTTTTTTTGTGATCACCATTATTCAATGAATAACGTTGCTCACATGACTGGGGACGGCAAAAACCGACCCGAATCATGTTCTCCGGGGTCTCGGCTACCCCCGGTAGCCAAGACCCCGGAGATTTTCCGATGCTGGGAGGCGCTAAACACTTATTTCTCAGCACCGTTAAAAAGTGGCCCTGAGGAATAAGTACCCTTATCTGCCGCCATTAAAAGGCATATCAGCGGTCTTTAAGGGCTTAAAGGAGTTTTTCGCTTGGAGAAGACAAATCTGCAGTCACTCATGGTGACTGCAGACTGCCAAATTGTGACAGTCTACATATCATAGTCTACAGGATATGCCATAAATGTCTTATAGATTTGGTTGGCTCCATTCTTCTACATTTACAGGAGTGCTAGAAAGGGTCCCATTTTTTAAGTAGTTGAGGTTTCTAGTAGTGGACCCATATCTCTTAGACTTCCATGGTGTATGCTGTGAAGTTCTCTGTATTCATGTGCCGGCATACTCTACCCAGCCCAGCTTTCTCCCAATGCGCAGTCAGTGTCAGACTGGGGTGCCAAGGGTCCATTAGTAACGAACTCCAGGGCCCACTTTTCAGTTACATGCAAATGTGACATTATCCTCAATCACATTTATATACCAATGAACTGGGTAAACTGTTAAATGTATAAGATGCTGCCTTTATCTGTACATAGTGATTCAAGTATATTGTTGCAGATACTGCTCATATAAGAGGGTGGTGGCCCACTCTTGCACATGAGCCCACTGGAGGATTCTCCTGTTCTTCTATGGGCCAGTCGAAGTCTGTGCTGTGTAATAGAGAACAAGCAGTCAATCGGTGATATGAGGGCATAACTAGCCCACAGGTCATGACTTCTGTGGCAGCGCAAAATCTGGTAAGATATAAGTTTCTCCAAACCTACATGGCACAGACATAAAACAGAATAAAGATGTGACAATCAATGAAATATAAGTAATAAATATAATATAGAATAAAAAATATATTAAAAAAATAATAAAAATATGAGATGTTAAAAATATAAACTAAAAATGTGAGTGTGTACATCTAAAAATTTTGAATGGCAAACCATTCAGAACAGTAACAAGAAAAACCTCAGGACATGTAAGAATTAAAGGACAAGGGAAAATTACGATAAAAGAGCCTTTATTGAAGCAAATGACAATAATATAATAACAAGAGTGTCCACACTAAATAAGATTAAGCAAAACCATGACACCATAAAAAAATAAAAAAAATGTGAAAAAAATATGAGGAAAAAATAAAAAATAATTAGGGGTGTCTGCTACAAAATATAATAAATAAAAAAATAGGAAACAGTGTCCAAATAGGTGCAAAATAATGAATATACAGTTAAGTCCATATATATTTGGACAGAGACAACATTTTTCTAATTTTGGTTATAGACATTACCACAATGAATTTTAAACAAAACAATTCAGATGCAGTTGAAGTTCAGACTTTCAGCTTTCATTTGAGGGTATCCACATTAAAATTGGATGAAGGGTTTAGGAGTTTCAGCTCCTTAACATATGCCACCCTGTTTTTAAAGGGACCAAAAGTAATTGGACAATTGACTCCAAGGCTATTTCATGGACAGGTGTGGGCAATCCCTTCGTTATGTCATTCTCAATTAAGCCAGATGAAAGGCCCGAGGTTGATTTGCATTGTGGTGCTTGCATTTGGAAGGTTTTGTTGTGAAGTAAACATGCGGTCAAAGGAGCTCTCCATGCAGGTGAAACAAGCCATCCTTAAGCTGCGAAAACAGAAAAAACCCATCCTAGAAATTGCCTCAAATGAAAGCTGAAAGTCTGAACTTCAACTGCATCTGTAAGCTGTTTTGTTTAAAATCCATTGTGGTAATGTCTACAACCAAAATTATAAAAATGTTGTTTCTGTCCAAATATATATGGACTTAACTGTATGTGAATAACATTTTTTTGCAGGGACAGTGGAGGCTATATTTTTGTGCATCAGCTCTGTAGCTTATTAGGCTGCCTTATAAGGCTCCCTGATAGCTGCATTGCTGTTTGCACGCTGCTGTGCAAACCAACTGCTTTTTTAAAAGCAAAAATCCTGTTGCTCCTTTCTGCACAGTTATCTTGTTTATTTGTCCATACTTTTGTGTGCAGCAGTCCTTTTTATTGCTGCCATACTTTTCCTGAGATCATTGTATGGAGATTGAAATTGTACTACAGTCCTTGTATTTTTTCATATATCTTCCAGCCACTTTCTGCCACTTCCATTGTGTTGTTTTATGCACAGGGCCTGAGTTTTGGTTCAGTCTCCCCCCAAAAAAGGGAGATTCAAATTCACACAAAGTGGATAGACTTCAGTCCTGTTAGTTTGTCGTATATCAGCCAGCCACTTTCTGCCACTTCCATTGTGTTGTTTTATGCACAGGGCCTGAGTTTTAGTTCAGTCTCCCATAAAAAGGGAGATTTAAATTCTCAACAAGTTTATATACACCTTCTACCTTGTTTTACAGTACCATATAACGGTTGTTATTTTGGTTAGATTTTCCAAAAAATGAGGAAGTCTGGTGGAAGAGCCCGTGTGTGGTGGTTGCCAGCTGGTACTGATGGTGGTGGTGGTGGTGCATCTGGTGGTAGTGGCAAAAGCACAATAGCACCTAAGGCTGGAGGTGTTGAGCCAGCGTCATGGTCTGGCTACAGAAGGCCTCGAAGGCTCCCTTATCTGGGAGTAGGAAAGCAGCTTTTAAAGCCGGAGCACCAGGAAAAAGTTTTGGCTTTCCTTGCTGACTCAGCTTCTAGCTCTTTCGCCTGCTCTTCAGAAAGTTCCAAATATAAAAGCAGCGAGTCATCAGTGGATGCTCCCCGTCCTTCACCCAAACCAAAATTGAAGGATGCATCAGGCGACACTAAAGGTTACTTCATGGAGCTCTTTCCACATACCATGCCTGGGTTAGAAGGGGAAATTGTTAACTGCCCATTACAAGATGAATCGGACATGGAGTGCACTGATGCACAGCCACAGCTAGATTATTATGCTGTTCCATTGACTCAGATCACTACATTGCCCTCGCAGTGTACTGAGCCAGAATCTGTCCCTGATGAGACTATGGTGCCCCGTCCCGAACGCTATAGCACCTTACACGGTGACACAGAGGAAGGTGCACATGACATTGAAGAGCAACAGCTGTCATCTGGCAGGCCCGTATCAGGCCAAAAACGTTTGTCAAAAACAGTTTTAGGACAGCCTGGCCATCCGGTGAAAGTAGCACAGTGTGCAATGCCTGAAAAGGTATTCCATAGTAGGAAGAGTGTAGTGTTGTGAATTCTGCTTTTGGGCTCCCTCTGGTGGTTGTAGATGGTAATGCAGTTGTGCCTGGACTGCAGGATTGGACAGGTGTATCTGCTAATTGCAAGGCTGACTGGGATATTTAGCTTTGCAGGACTCTTTAGTCCCTGCCAGTTGTCAATGTTTGAGGAGTGGCGACATTGGCTTGAGGGAGCTAAGCATCATATTGTGGTCTTGACCGACCATAAGAATTTGATTTACCTCGAGTCTGCCAAACGGTTGAATCCTAGACAGGCTCGATGGTCCTTGTTTTTTCTCGTTTTATTTTGTGGTCTCGTACCTTTCTGGTACTAAGAATGTTAAGGCTGATGCCCTCTCTAGGAGTTTTTTGCCTGATTCTCCTGAGGTTTTGGAACCAGTCGGTATTTTGAAGGAAGGGGTGATCCTTTCTGCCATTTCTCCTGATTTACGACGGGTTCTTCAGAAATTTCAGGCTGACAAACCTGACCGTTGTCCTTTGGGGAAACTGTTTGTTCCTGACAGATGGACTAGTAGAGTGATTTCTGAGGTTCATTGTTCTGTGTTGGCTGGTCATCCTGGTATTTTTGGTACCAGAGACTTGGTTGGTAGGTCCTTTTGGTGGCCTTCTTTGTCGCGTGATGTGCGGTCTTTTGTGCAGTCCTGTGGGACTTGTGCGCGGGCCAAGCCTTGTTGCTCCCGTGCTAGTGGGTTGCTCTTGCCATTGCCGGTCCCCGAGAGGACCTGGACACATATTTCTATGGATTTTATTTCCGATCTTCCTGTTTCCCAAAGGATGTCGGTTATCTGGTTGTTTGGGACCGATTCTCTAAGATGGTTCATTTGGTGCCTTTGCCTAAATTGCCTTCTTCTTCTGATTTGGTTCCGTTGTTTTTTCAGCATGTGGTCCGTTTGCATGGTATTCCAGAGAATATTGTGTCCGACAGAGGTTCCCAGTTTGTTTCTAGGTTTTGGCGGGCCTTTTGTGCCAAGCTGGGCATTGATTTGTCTTTTTCTTCTGCATTTCATCCTCAGACAAATGGCCAGACTGAGCGAACTAATCAGACCTTGGAGACCTATTTGAGATGCTTTGTGTCTGCTGATCAGGATGATTGGGTGGCTTTTTTGCCATTGGCCGAGTTTGCCCTTAATAATCGGGCTAATTCGGCTACTTTGGTTTCGCCTTTTTTTTGTAATTTTGGTTTTCATCCTCGTTTTTCTTCTGGGCAGGTTGAGCCTTCTGACCTTCCTGGTGTGGATTCTGTGGTCGACAGGTTGCAGCAGATTTGGGCTCATGTAGGGTGGACAATTTGGTGCTGTCTCAGGAGGAGGCTCAACGTTTTGCTAACCGTCGTCGGTGTGTTGGTACCCGGCTTCGGGTTGGGGATCTGGTTTGGTTGTCTTCCCGTCATGTTCCTATGAAGGTTTCTTCCCCTAAGTTTAAGCCTCGATTTATTGGTCCTTATAGGATTTCTGAGATTATTAATCCGGTGTCCTTTCGCCTGACGCTTCCGGCCTCTTTTGCTATTCATAATGTCTTCCATAGATCTTTGTTGCGGAAATATGTGGAGCCCGTTGTTCCCTCTGTTGATCCTCCGGCCCCTGTGTTGGTCGATGGGGAGTTGGAATATGTTGTTGAGAAAATTTTGGATTCTTGTTTTTCGAGGCGGAAGCTTCAGTACCTTGTCAAATGGAAGGGTTATGGCCAGGAGGATAATTCTTGGGTTTCTGCCTCTGATGTCCATGCCGCTGATTTGGTTCGTACCTTTCATCGGGCTCATCCTGATCGGCCTGGGGGCTCTGGTGAGGGTTCGGTGACCCCTCCTCAAGGGGGGGGATACTGTTGTGAATTCTGCTTTTGGGCTCCCTCCGGTGGTTGTAGATGGTAATGCAGTTGTGCCTGGACTGCAGGATTGGACAGGTGTATCTGCTAATTGCAAGGCTGACTGGGGTATTTAGCTTTGCAGGACTCTTTAGTCCCTGCCAGTTGTCAATGTTCCTTGTGAAGTGTTGGATCACTTTCTGACTTCTCCTGCTCGCTGCCAATTTCAGCAAAGATAAGTGTTTGGTTTTTGTTTCTGTGGCACACTGCCAGTGTGCTTGTTTCAGTTTTATGCCTGCTCTGATTGTAGGATTCACTGGAGTTGCGGATATACGCTCCTGCATCTTTTAGTAGATGTAGGAAGTTTTTGTATATTCTGCTGTGGATATTTTGAAGGGTTTTATACTGACCGCACAGAACTCTGTCCTGTCCTATCCTGTCCTATCTAGCTAGAGTGGCCTCCTGTGCTAATCTTGTTTTTCTGCCTGTGTATGTTTTTTCCTCTCCGACTCACCGCCAATATTTGTGGGGGGCTGTCTATCCTTTGGGGATTTTCTCTGAGGCAAGATAGTATTCCTATTTCCATCTTTAGGGGTATTTAGTTCTCCGGCTGTGACGAGGTGTCTAGGTGTGTTAGGTACACTCCACGGCTACTTCAAGTTGCGGTGTTAAGTTCAGGATTGCGGTCAGTACAGTGGCCACTTTCTCCAGTGAAAGTTCTCATGCAGCTCCTAGGTCACCGGATCATAACAGTGTAGTGTGGCAATTTTTTAACCAAGATCCGAATGATCAGTCAAAAGTTCTCTGTAAAAAATTCTCAAAGACCTTTAGCAGAGGGAAGAATCTTCAAAATTTAAATACAACGTGCATGCTTAGACATTTAAACAGCATGCACTTGCAAGCCTGGACTAACTACCAAACGTTCCGTACCGTTGGTGCACCTGCTCAGAATGAAGGTAGTCAGCAACGCTACATTGCTTCCCTCACTGTAAGCCCACCGGTTAGGGCACCACCAGCTTTAAATGTGGAGGTATCGTCGCAAGGGCAAAGCTGTCAGGAAATCACAAGGTTCTTGGTAGGAAACACTGTATGTAGGCCAACATCAAGAATACCATAACGAACCCTCTCTCAATCTGCCATGTCCACCACCACCTCGCGCTAGTTCTACTATATGCAACTCTCCAGTCCAGCTCACCCTACAAGAGACTCTCGTTAGGAAAAGAAAGTACTCATCCTCTCATCCGCGTACACAGGGTTTGAACGCCCACATTGCTAGACTAATCTCGTTAGAGATGATGCCCTACCAGTTGGTTGAAAGCGAAGCTTTCAAAGACCTGATGGCCTACGTAGTACCACGCTATGACCTACCCAGTCAGCATTTCTTTGCGAGAAAAGCCATCCCAGCCCTCCACCAGCATGTCAAAGACCGCATTGTCCATTCACTGAGGCAATCAGTCAGTGGAAAGGTGCACCTCACAACAGATGCATGGACCAGTAGGCATGGCCAGGGACGTTACGTGTCCATCACGGCGCACTGGGTTAATGTGGTGGATACAGGGTCCACAGGGGACAGCCATAGTGGGACAGTTCTGCCTAGCCCACGGTCTAGGAAACAGTTCGCTGTAGGCATTCGCCACCCCTCCTCCTCCTCCTCCTCCAGAGCCCTGCTCCTGAAGGTGCGAAGACTTTGCTCGCACATCCGCCGGTCGCCCGTACACTCCAGCCGTATGCTGAACCATCAGCGATCGCTGAATCTTCCCCAACACCGCCTAATAATCGACGTTGCAACAAGGTGGAACTCCACACTGCTCATGGTTGAGAGGCTGTGCGAACAGAGGCGTGCTGTAATTAATTTGTGGGAGGATACACATACACGGGCAGGCACTTGAATGGCAGACATGGAGTTGTCTGGTGTGCAGTGGTTGAAGCTACAAGACCTCTGTCAAGTCCTTCAGTGTTTTGAGGAATGCACACGGCTGGTAAGTGCAGACAACGCCATCATAAGCATGGCTAATGCGTCTGCTGATGCAAAGTTTAATGCACATTAAGGAGCTGGCGTCTGCAGCCGAGGAGGAGGGAAGGCTTAATGACAGTCAGCCATTGTCTGCTCAGGGAACTCTCCTGGACGAGGTGGCGGACGAAGGGGAGGAGGAGGAGGATGATGGGGATGAATATTTATGGGAGGAGGATGCTTCTCAGGGGGCAATAGAAACTGGTGGCGTTGCAAGGTCAGGTACAGGGTTTTTGCGGGACACAAGTGATGTTGAATTGCAAGAAAGTGCTCCTCAACCCAGCACAAGCAGTGAATTGACACCTGGAACATTAGCCCACATGGCTGAGTATGCGTTGCGTATCCTAAAAAGGGACCCCCGCATTATCAAAATGATAACCGATGACGATTACTGGTTGGCCTGCCTCCTGGATCCATGATATAAAGGAAAATTACAAAATATCATGCCACATGAGAACCTTGAGCAAATATTGGCTACCAAACAAGCAACTCTTGTAGACCATTTGGTTCAGGCATTCCCAGCACACAGCGGCGGTGATGGTTCTCACACGAGCCGTAGGGGGCAACATGACAGAGGTGTTAGAGGTGCACAAATCCGAAGTGGCGTTGGACAGAGGGGTTTCATGAGCAGGTTGTGGAGTGATTTCGCAAAGACCGCTGACACGACAGGTACTGCTGCATCAATTCAAAGTGACAGGAGACAGCATTTGTCCAGTATGGTTACAAACTACTTTTCCTCCCTTATCAATGTTCTCCCTCACAGGTCATTCCCCTTTGATTACTGAGCATCTAAAATAGACACCTGGCCTGAATTGGCAGAATATGCATTACAGGAGCTCGCTTGCCCTGCTGCTAGTGTGCTATCAGAAAGAGTCTTCAGTGCTGCTGGTTCAATACTGACCGAAAAAAGGACACGTCTGGCTACCCAGAATGTTGATGATCTAACCTTCATTAAAATGAGCCAATCATGGATTTCAAATTATTTTGCCCCACCTTCCCCTGCTGACACATAGCTTGCCTGAAAAATGTCTTGCTTTTGGCCTTCTCTTGCTGACCTCTCCAATTCCTCCATTTGCAGCTGCTGAATGTCTACCATACGCCATTTCTATACCTCCCTAAATGGGCTGACTCCCCCCACAGGGCCGTGGTCACCACCTGGCGCAAGCACCCGTGCGAGTGCCGTTTGCCTGGACAGGTGGGTGTGCCCACTCTTGGGCGACGGCACTGGCACAGGGTCCCACATAGTACAATGAAGTGTCTCTGACGGTGGTGGTGCACAACCAACGTCAGACACCGTCGTAATATGAGGGGCCCTGTGCCAGTACCGCCGCCCACGAGAGAGTGTTCCCCCCCAGCTCGAACAGTGCTCTACCACTTGTAATACTTCTTCTCCCTGCTCCACCACTGTGTAGTCTGTGCTGTTAAATCCTTTAATGGCACTGCCAATACAAATTTCTTGAAATAATAGATGATAGCTAAAATATACAGGGGCCCTGGCCTCCATTTAGACCAGTTAATACTTTGCACCTACTACCCCTGTCTGCTACTCAGCAGAGGAGCCCACACCTGTACCTAGCTATGTTTATATATGAAGAATTTTTTGACAGACATTTAGCTCACTTTATTATTTGGGCCTACTAACTGTGTCTGCCACTCATTACAGTTTTCCTCCACTGAACAAAGCAATGCCGCCTGTTTAGTCCTGTTACCAATTTTGAACTGCATTTAGCCTACTTTAGTATTTGGGCTTACTAACTGTGTCGGCCACTCATTACAGTTGTCCTCCACTGAACAAAGCAATGCCGCCTGTTTAGTCCTGTTACCAATTTTGAACTGCATTTACCCTTCTTTAGTATTTGGGCCTACTAAATGTGTCGGCCACTCATTACAGTGTTCCTCCACTGAACAAAGCAATGCCGCCTGTTTAGTCCTGTTACCAATTTTGAACTGCATTTAGCCTACTTTAGTATTTGGGCCTACTAACTATGTCAGCCACTCATTACAGTGGTCCTCCACTGAACAAAGCAGTGCCGCCTGTTTAGTCCTGTTACCAATTTTAAACTGCATTTAGCCTACTTTAGTATTTGGGCCTACTGTGTTGGCCACTCATTACAGTGTTCCTCCACTGAACAAAGCAATGCCGCCTGTTTAGTCCTGTTACCAATTTTGAACTGCATTTAGCCTACTTTAGTATTTGGGCCTACTAACTGTGTCGGCCACTCATTACAGTTGTCCTCCACTGAACAAAGCAATGCTGCCTGTTTAGTCCTGTTACCAATTTTGAACTGCATTTAGCCTACTTTAGTATTTGGGCCTACTAACTGTGTCGGCCACTCATTACAGTGGTCCTCCACTGAACAAAGCAGTGCCGCCTGTTTAGTCCTGTTACCAATTTTAAACTGCATTTAGCCTACTTTAGTATTTGGGCCTACTGTGTCGGCCACTCATTACAGCGTTCCTCCACTGAACAAAGCAATGCCGCCTGTTTAGTCCTGTTACCAATTTTGAACTGCATTTAGCCTACTTTAGTATTTGGGCTTACTAACTGTGTCGGCCACTCATTACAGTTGTCCTCCACTGAACAAAGCAATGCCACCTGTTTAGTCCTGTTACCAATTTTGAACTGCATTTACCCTTCTTTAGTATTTGGACCTACTAAATGTGTCGGCCACTCATTACAGTGTTCCTTCACTGAACAAAGCAATGCCGCCTGTTTAGTCCTGTTACCAATTTTGAACTGCATTTAGCCTACTTTAGTATTTGGGCCTATTAACTGTGTCAGCCACTCATTACAGTGTTCCTCCAGTGAACAAAGCAATGCCGCCTGTTTAGTCCTGTTACCAATTTTGAACTGCATTTAGCCTACTTTAGTATTTGGGCCTACTAACTGTGTCAGCCACTCATTACAGTGGTCCTCCACTGAACAAAGCAGTGCCGCCTGTTTAGTCCTGTTACCAATTTTAAACTGCATTTAGCCTACTTTAGTATTTGGGCCTACTGTGTTGGCCACTCATTACAGTGTTCCTCCACTGAACAAAGCAATGCCGCCTGTTTAGTCCTGTTACCAATTTTGAACTGCATTTAGCCTACTTTAGTATTTGGGCCTACTAACTGTGTCGGCCACTCATTACAGTTGTCCTCCACTGAACAAAGCAATGCTGCCTGTTTAGTCCTGTTACCAATTTTGAACTGCATTTAGCCTACTTTAGTATTTGGGCCTACTAACTGTGTCGGCCACTCATTACAGTGGTCCTCCACTGAACAAAGCAGTGCCGCCTGTTTAGTCCTGTTACCAATTTTAAACTGCATTTAGCCTACTTTAGTATTTGGGCCTACTGTGTCGGCCACTCATTACAGCGTTCCTCCACTGAACAAAGCAATGCCGCCTGTTTAGTCCTGTTACCAATTTTGAACTGCATTTAGCCTACTTTAGTATTTGGGCTTACTAACTGTGTCGGCCACTCATTACAGTTGTCCTCCACTGAACAAAGCAATGCCGCCTGTTTAGTCCTGTTACCAATTTTGAACTGCATTTACCCTTCTTTAGTATTTGGGCCTACTAAATGTGTCGGCCACTCATTACAGTGTTCCTTCACTGAACAAAGCAATGCCGCCTGTTTAGTCCTGTTACCAATTTTGAACTGCATTTAGCCTACTTTAGTATTTGGGCCTATTAACTGTGTCAGCCACTCATTACAGTGTTCCTCCAGTGAACAAAGCAATGCCGCCTGTTTAGTCCTGTTACCAATTTTGAACTGCATTTAGCCTACTTTAGTATTTGGGCCTACTAACTGTGTCAGCCACTCATTACAGTGGTCCTCCACTGAACAAAGCAGTGCCGCCTGTTTAGTCCTGTTACCAATTTTAAACTGCATTTAGCCTACTTTAGTATTTGGGCCTACTGTGTTGGCCACTCATTACAGTGTTCCTCCACTGAACAAAGCAATGCCGCCTGTTTAGTCCTGTTACCAATTTTGAACTGCATTTAGCCTACTTTAGTATTTGGGCCTACTAACTGTGTCGGCCACTCATTACAGTTGTCCTCCACTGAACAAAGCAATGCTGCCTGTTTAGTCCTGTTACCAATTTTGAACTGCATTTAGCCTACTTTAGTATTTGGGCCTACTAACTGTGTCGGCCACTCATTACAGTGGTCCTCCACTGAACAAAGCAGTGCCGCCTGTTTAGTCCTGTTACCAATTTTAAACTGCATTTAGCCTACTTTAGTATTTGGGCCTACTGTGTCGGCCACTCATTACAGCGTTCCTCCACTGAACGAAGCAATGCCGCCTGTTTAGTCCTGTTACCAATTTTGAACTGCATTTAGCCTACTTTAGTATTTGGGCCTAGTAACTGTGTCAGCCACTCATTACAGTGTTCCTTCACTGAACAAAGCAATGCCGCCTGTTTAGTCCTGTTACCAATTTTGAACTGCATTTAGCCTACTTTAGTATTTGGGCCTATATTATTGTTAGTACACCTACTACATATTGGGATAGGATCTTGGACAAGCGAATACCCCTTTAAATCTTTTTACACCTTGTACTGATGTTTTGCATTCTAGTGTGTTTTCTTTTACACCAAGCAGTGTAAAAAGGCTTTACTGTCTGCTTGCTTTATACAATCTCAACTGTCACGGCCATGCCTGTCAACATACTGGTTGTTCACAGCATATTTAAAGAATTGTAAATACAGTCTTGAATCACAATGTAGGTTGGATCCGTTACATCAGTGGTCCCCAACTCCAGGCCTCGAGGGCCGCCAACAGTGCAGGTTTTCAGGATTTCCTTAGTATTGCACAGGGGTTGGAATCATCACCTGTGCAGATGATCACATTACCACCGATGCAATACTAAAGAAATCCTGAAAACCTGCACTGTTGGCGGCCCTCGAGGCCTGGAGTTGGGGACCACTGCGTTACATGATAAATAATATCATGAATTTACAACGTTTAATTACTTTTATATGTTTTTATTTTTTACTAAAAAAAATGTATCATCAGAAAATGACCTATTGATTTGGGGAGGAAATTGAGGTGCATCTTAAAAGCCGAAGATAGCCTAGGCTAGTTTCACACTAGCGTTCGGCAGGGCTGCGGAAGAACTCCTTCTTCCTCCGTTAAGCCCTGCCCACTGCCGTGCCTCTTCCTTCAGCTCCGCCTACATCTGCATGCGTCCTGCATACCGTATGTTTAACATTGGGTACGCAGGCGATGTGGATGTATGCGGATGCCTCTGCATGCGTTGTTTTGACCCTGCGTCGACCGCAACAGAATGCAACATGTTACATTCGATGCAGGTCAGCACAGCATCAAGATGAGGCATGTGGAGGCATCCGCATACATCCACATGGCCTGCGTACCCAATGTTAAACATACGGTATGCAGGACGCATGCCGATGTAGGCGGAGCTGAAGGAAGAGGCGCGGTAGTGGGCAGGGCTTAACGAAGGAACTGCGCAGCCCTCCGCAGCCCTGCCAGAACGCTAGTGTGAAACTAGCCTTACCGAGGAAGTCGGCAGCTGTGGAGCGGGGTCAAAGGAGGCAGGGTCACTGCTTCAGGAGGCAGGTGGCTGCAGGAGTGGATCGATACATAAAAAAAGAAAAATTATGTTTTGTGAATTTGACAGAAACATCACTGTAGTGCTCAGTGGGGAGCATTGTATGGCTGGGGTCACACTTAATGTATGAAAAATTGGTCCGGAAAAGTTTTCCCCTCCAATATACTAATGTGCCGCAAACAAGAAGTTGATATCACCAACCATTCCCATTTTATTTAGGTGTATCCATTCATGGCCTACCCTGTATAAATATATATATATATATATATATATATATATATATATATATACTAGCTGAAGTGCCCGACCTTGCCTGGGCATAGTAAGTAACTGTGGTTAGTTAAAACACCTCACTTCTCTCATTTTCCCATCACGCCTCTCATTTTTCCCCTCACATCTCTCATTTTCCCCTCACTCCTCTCATTTTTCCCATCACATCTCTCATTTTCCCCTCACTCCTCTCATTTTCCCCCTCACATCTCTCATTTTCCCCCTCACATCTCTCATTTTCCCCCACTCCTCTCATTTTCCCCCTCACACCTCTCATTTCCCCCCCTAACACCTGTCATTTTGACCTCACACCTGTCATTTTTCTATCACTCCACTATTGTCTCCTCAGTCCTCTCATTTTGCACTCACACATTTTCATTTTCACCTCACTCCTCTCATGTTCACCTAACACCTCTTATTTTCCCCTCAGTATATACCTATACTAGCTATTGAACCCGTTCTACGCCCGGGTGGCGAGCATTTATATTGCTATATGGTCTCCATCCTGGTATGTGCTGCTCCATCCTGCATCCACACTGTAGTGTGTCTTCAAGAAGATGGCGCCGGAAAGCGCGGACTGCGCAGGCGCCGATCCCGGCAGCAGGAATCGGCGCCTGCACGGTCCACGCTTTCCGGCGCCATTTTCTTGAAGACACACTGCAGGGCGCAGGCGCCGATTCTGGCAGCAGGACAAAGGAATCTGGCGGCGTAAGTAACAAATTGCTGTGGCATGAAGTGCCACAGCTTCATGCCACGGCAATTTGTTACTTACGCCATTCCTTTCCGCCCATTTTCTTCGTCCTCCTGCTGCCGGTATCGGCGCCTGCGCAGTCCGCGCTTTCCGGCGCCATTTTCTTGAAGACACACCTGCAGTGTGTCTTCAAGAAAATGGCGCCGGAAAGCGCGGACTGCGCAGGTGCCGATTCCGGCAGCAGGAGGATGAAGAAAATGGGCGGGCGGAAAGGAATGGCATAAGTAACAAATTGCTGTGGCAATCTGCTCCTGTATATAGTATATACCTGTATGTCATCTCCTCCTGTATATGTTATATACAGTATCTGTGTGTCATCTCTTCTTTTACATAGTACAAGCTTTGTTATACTGAGAATGTTCTTTGATACCTATATTAACCAATCAGAGCTCAGATTAATTAACTGTAGCAAAATAGAAGCTGAGCTGTGATTGGTTGCTATTGGCAGCCTAATAAATCTCCAGCCAACAGGAAACCCTCCCCCTGGCAGTATATATTAGCTCACGCATACACATAATAGACAGGTCATGTGACTGACAGCTGCCATATTTCCTATATGGTACATTTGTTGCTCTTGTAGTTTGTCTGCTTATTAATCAGATTTTTATTTGAAGGCTAATACCAGACGTGTGTGTTTTAGGGTGAGTTTCATGTGTCAAGTTGTGTGTGTTGAGTTGTGTGTGGCGACATGCATGTAGTGACTTTTGTGAGATGAGTTTTGTGTGGCGACATGCGTGTAGCAACTTTTTGTGTGTCGAGTTGCATGTGACAGGTTAGTGTAGCAAGTTGTGCGCAGCAAGTTTTGCGCATGGCGAGTTTTGCGCGTGGCGAGTTTTATGTGGTGCGTTTTGAGTATGTGCAAGTTTTGTGTGAGGCAACTTTTGCATGTGTTGCAACTTTTGGGCATGTGGCAATTTTTCCTCATGTGCAAGTTTTGCGTGTGGCGAGTTTTCCATGTGGCGAGTTTTGCAAGTGTGGCTAGTTTTGCGTGAGCCTAGGTTTCCATGTGGCGAGTTTTGCATGTGGCGAAATTTGCGCGTGGTGAGTTTGGAGTGGCGCCGTTTCCCATATCGGGGTCCCACCTTAGCAACTGTACGGTATATACTCTTTGGCGCCATCGCTCTCATTCTTTAAGTCCCCCTTGTTCACATCTGGCAGCTGTCAATTTGCCTCCAACACTTTTCCTTTCACTTTTTCCCCATTATGTAGATAGGGGCAAAATTGTTTCATGAATTGGAACACGCGGGGTTAAAATTTCGCCTCACAACATAGCTCTCGGGGTTCAGACATGTGACTGTGCAAAGTTTTGTGACTGTAGCTGTGACGGTGCAGATGCCAATCCCGGACATACACACATACATACATACACACACACACACACATTCAGCTTTATATATTAGATATATATATACCGTACAGACCAAAAGTTTGGACACACCTTCTCATTTAAAGATTTTTCTGTATTTTCATGACATTCACAATGAAGGCATCAAAACTATGAATTAACACATGTAGAATTAAAAACTTAACAAAAAAAGTGTGAAACAACTGAAAATATGTCTTATATTCTATATTCTTCAAAGTAGCCACCTTTTGCTTTGACGACTGCTTTGCACACTCTTGGTATTCTCTTGATGAGCTTCAAGAGGTAGTCACCGGGATGGTCTTCCAACAATCTTGAAGGAGTTCCCAGAGATGCTTAGCACTTGTTGGCCCTTTTGCCTTCACTCTGTGGTCCAGCTCACCCCAAACCATCTCGATTGGGTTCAGGTCTGGTGACTGTGGAGGCCATGTCATCTGGCGTAGCACCCCATCACTCTCCTTCTTGGTCAAATAGCCCTTACACAGCCTGGAGGTGTGTTTGGGGTCATTGTCCTGTTGAAAAATAAATGATGGTCCAACTAAATTTAAACCGGATGGAATAGCCTGCCGCTACAAGATGCTGTGGTAGCCATGCTGGTTCAGTATGCCTTCAATTTTGAATAAATCCCCATCAGTGTCACCAGCAAAGCACCCCCACACCATCACACCTCCTCCTCCATGCTTCACGGTGGGAGCCAGGCATGTAGAGTTCATCCGTTCACCTTTTCTGCATCGCACAAAGACATGGTGGTTGGAACCAAAGATCTAAAATTTAGACTCATCAGACCAAAGCACAGATATCCACTGGTCTAATGTCCATTCCTTGTGTTCTTTAGCCCAAACAAGTCTCTTCTGCTTGTTGCCTGTCCTTAGCAGTGGTTTCCTAGCAGCTATTTTACCATGAAGGCCTGCTGCACAAAGTCTCCTCTTAACAGTTGTTGTAGAGATGTGTCTGCTGCTAGAACTCTGTGTGGCATTGACCTGGTCTCCAATCTGAGCTGCTGTTAACCTGCGATTTCTGAGGCTGGTGAGTCGGATAAACTTATCCTCAGAAGCAGAGGTGACTCTTGGTCTTCCTTTCGTGGGGCAGTCCTCATGTGAGCCAGTTTCTTTGTATCGCTTGATGGTTTTTGCCACTGCACCTGGGGACCCTTTCAAAGTTTTCCCAATTTATCGGACTGACTGACCTTCATTTCATAAAGTAATTATGGCCACTCCTTTTTCTTTACTTAGCTGGTTTTTTCTTGCCATAATACAAATTCTTACAGTCTATTCAGTAGGACAATCAGCTGTGTATCCACCAGACTTCTGCACAACACAACTGATAATAATCTTTTTTTTTATATAGCGCTAACATATTCCGCAGCGCTTTACACACATTATCATCGCTGTCCCCGATGGGGCTCACAATCTAAATTCCCTATTAGTATCAGTATCTTTGGACTGTGGGAGGAAACCGGAGTACCCGGAGGAAACCCACACAAACACGAAGAGAACATACAAACTCTTTGCAGATGTTGTCCTTGGTGGGGTTTGAACCCAGGACTCTAGCGCTACAAGGCTGCAGTGCTTGTGCGCGTGTGTGTGTGTGTCACTGACATCTATATATCTATGTATTCTGTGTGTATATATCTACTCTATTCTAACCTGTCAGTGTGATTTTACTGTATGCAGCACAACAACAACCGGCTTTTCAAAGGACGCCGATGAGTAAAAATTCGACAGCACTCACACGGTCCGAGTGCTAAGCGATTTGTTTTCTCGCTCCCGTAGGCTTACATTGGTGAGTCTCGGCCGAGTCTTGGTGACAATCGCAGCATGTTGCGATTTTACACGCACGTAGAATACGCCAGAGGAAAAATATGGTGATGTGAGCTGCTCCATAGATTAACACTGGTCAGAGTGCTATGCAGTTTTCTCGCATAACACTCGTCCGTATTCTATGCTAGTGTGAATCCGGCCTATGAGTGAACCTAGCCGTAGATAAAAAGTGGTGTTCAAGGATAGACATAATCAACAAGTTTCTTGTAAATTAAGATTCACAACCTTCCCCTTGTATCTAAATAGCTAAACTTCTTTTGTATTATTAGCACTAATAGGCAACTATATACATCTAGAACCCCAATTCCAGAAAAGTTGGAACTTTGTGTAAAATGTAAATAAAACAAGAATGTAATAATTTGGATTTCTCATATAGTTATATTTTATTCACAACAGAGCACAGATCAAAAGTTGAAAGTTAAATATTTTTTCATTTCATTTTAAAATTTTTTACTCATTTAGAAATTGATGGCAGCAATACATCTCAAAAGTTGGAGTAGGGTTAACAAAAAGATCCAAAACTGAGAAGTGCTAATAAAAAAGAGCTAATGGATCCAGTTTCAACAAAGTCACATGACTGAGTATAAATAGAGAATGTTGGAGAAGCAGAAACTCTCAAAGATGGTCAGGAGCTCAGCAATCTGTGACCAACTGCATGCAAAAATTTTAAAATAATTTCTGATAAATGTGTCTCAATGTAAAATTGCAAAGGCTTTAAACATCCCACCATCCGCAGCCCACAATATCATCAAAAGATTCAAAGATTCTGGAAAAATCCATATGCAGAAGGAACAAGGCTGATGTTCGGTATTGAATGCTTGTGATCTTTGTGCACTTAAGTGGCACTGCATTAGAAAAAGGCATGATTTGGTCATGCAGATCAGTGTATGGGTTCAGTAGTACTTCAATAAATCATTGTGAGCACAGTTCACTCTGCAATCCACAAAAGCCAGTGAAAGTTATATCATGTAATGAAGTCAAATAAAGTCAAAATTACTGTTATTGTGAACAGTTAAGCAAGATGAAGATGAAATGATCTCTAAAAGGGCTAACATTAAAGATGACACATTTCCTTTGTATTTTAGGAAACAAAATATATATACCGTAGTCATATTTTAAATTTTAAGAATTACAAAAAGGAAAATGGGCCGATACAAAAGTTTGGGCACCCTTGGAGATTTGTGTGCTCACATAAATTTTACCATGGTTTAAGGCCTTAACTAGCCTGTTAAAGTTATGGTTTGTTCCCTATCATCATTAGGTAAGGCCAGATAATGCAAATTTTCCAGCTTTATAAAACCCAGTCTCCTCTAACCTTGTGTCAAAAAACAACAGTCATCGGATCTTCTAACCAGCTACCTAGCACTCTGAAAATTAAAATGGTGGAGGCACACAAAACAGGAGGCTATAAGAAGATAGCAAAGCATTTTCAAGTTGCTCTTTCCTCAGTTCAAAATGTACCGTAATTAAAGTTAACAGGAATAGTGGAGGTCAAGATAAGGTCTGGAAGACCAAGCAACATTTCAGTGCTCATAGGATTGCTAGAGAGGCAAACCAGAACCCTCGATTGACTGCAAAAGACCTTCAGAAAGAATTAGCAGACTCTGGAATTGTGATACATTGTTCTACTGTTCAGTGACAAATGCACAAATACAGCCTTAATGGAAGAGTCATCAGAAGAAAACTTCTCCTGCATCCTCACCATAAAATTCAGCATCAGAAGTATGCAAAAGAACATCTAAACAAGTCTGATGCATTTTGGAAATAAGTCCTTTGGACCGATGAAGTTAAAATAGAACTCTTTGGCTACAATGATCAAAGGTATCTGTGGAGAAAAAAGGCCACAGAATTTCATGAAAAGAAAATCGCGCCAATCAATGAGCATGGGGTTGGATTAATCATGCTTTGGAGTTGTGTTGCAGCCAATGGCACTGGAAACATTTCAAGGGTAGAGGGAAGAATGTGTTCAATTAAATTTAAACAAATTCTTGATGCAAACATAACACCATCTGTAAAAAAAGGTGAAGTTGAAAAGAGGATGGCTTCTGCAAATGAATAATGATGCTAACTAAACACATGTCAAAATCCACATTAGACTACCTCAAAAGATGTAAGCTGAAGTTTTACAATGGCCCTCACAGACTCCTTATCTGACCATCATTGAAAATCTGTGTCCAGACCTCAAAATATTAGTGCATGCAAGATGACCCAGGAATCTCAAAGAACTGGAAGAATTTTCCAAGGAAGAATGGATGAAAATCCCTCAAACATGAATTGAAAGACTCTTGGCTGCTACAAAAAGTGTTTATAACCTGTGATACTTTCAAAAGAGGGTGCTACTAGATACTAACTATGCAGGATTCCCAAACGTTTTGTTACGTCTCTATTGTCGGGTGTCCCAGGACCAGGGGCTCTTTTCCTGTCCCTAATGCTAAGGGCGCCCTATTTTGTTCCCTAGATTACTTCTGATGGTGAAGATGCCAGGGCCATGTACCTTGCCTTAGCTCCTGAATCCGGCCTCAGTCTGTACCCTTCCCCCACCCAGGGAAGAGGGGAGTAGTAGTTTACCATAATACACCAGACTAATAAGGTAATACGAACAGGAATAAAGGAAAATACCAATCATTCAAATATACCAACATAAACAACAGATGCAATTCCGGTGAGTGGAGGATGGCGTTAAACCAAAGTAGGAGAAGAAAGGGAATTATCACACACTCAAAACCTAGCAACAGTCACAGATAAATCCACCAAACGCCTTCTCCAACAACAACCACCAACAGCCTCCAGCCATGCAGGAAAAGCTACTCTGACAATGAGTGTAAGCCAGGACCTAGTTTATATAGCAGATGGGAGTGGCTGACAGTGAACAGCTAAGAGTATTGATGCAGGAAAGCTTCCAGGAGCTCTCAACTGAGACAATTAACCCCTGCACTGCTAAAATAAATTTGCACCGCTTAATATGAAGGTGAAGTGCTTTTAATTAGTGCAGGAGTAGGAGAAATCAGATGCTGAGGTCTTCTGGCTCCTCTCTGTCACAGTAAACCCGTGACACATTTGCATTGACCCATTTTCCTTTTTGTAAGTTTTAAAATGTTAGACATGACAATATTTTTGTTATTATTTTGCCTAAAATACAAAGGAAATGTGTCATCTTTAACTTTTGGCATTTAAGAGATCATTTCATCTTCAATTTGCTTAACTGTTCACAATAACAAGGGATCCAAACTTTTAGAATGCCATTTATATGGATACACCTGGGTGGGCTATTTATAAAGATACATCCAAAATGGCTGACTACAAAATGGCCTCCATGGTCATCACCCACCTTGAAAAGTTTTCCCCCTCCCTTATACTAATGTGCAACAAACAGGAAATTGATATCACCAACCATTCCAATTTTATTTAGGTGTATCCATATAGATGGCCCACCCAGGTGTATTCCCCTATATGGCCCACCTTGTATATCAACACAATTCAAAACATAGTTGACTTCTCTGTCAGTGTTGAATGGTGTTACCCAGAAGCCGATATGTTTCCTGTATTTTGCCATGAATACATACCTGTTGTATAGTGATCAAAGTGAGAGGCAACTACTTGTCTCTGGGCCCTATGGACATATGGTGTTAGATATGGCCCATTCCCATTAGATGGTCATCTTGAAATAAACAGGACCTAGGAGTAGATTCTCCAAAGGTTTTACTGGCCAGGTTGTTACAGAGAAATACTGGATTACTGTCAGTCTTGCTACATAAACCAGTTGACCTCCCTGGTGGCCTACCTCCACAGTCCAGTGGTTCCATTGCCACTTATTTAGGTTCAATTTGAACGAATAGCCAAGGATTTGGCGGGACCCCTGGTGAAGTCTGACAGAGGACTTCAGTACATATTAGTGGTGTTAGATTATGCTACTCATTACCTGGTGATTTTGAGAAACACCTCTTCCAAGTATATTGCTCTAGAGTTATTCTATATATTCACTCAAGCTGACCTTCCCAATGAGATATTAACAGATCAGGGGACACCATTCATATCGAAAGTCATGAGGAAATTCTTTAAGACCCTACAAATTTCACAGCTACGAACCTCAGTGTACCATCCACAGACGGATGGCCTGGTAGAGAGGTTTAATAAAACCTTGAAGGTCATATTAAAGAAGGTGGAAGAGAAAAATAGTCAGGATTGAGACCGTCTTTTACACTACCTATTTTCAATCAGGGAAGTTCCACAAGCCTCAACAAGGTATTCCCTTTTGAGCTACTGTATGGTGTCACCTCCAGGGACTACTTGAAGTAGCAATGGAGACGTGGGAAACTTAAACCACACCCTATAAATGCATAATAGAGCATGTGGCCCAGATGCAGGAAAGGATTGCAAACGTTATGCCCGTTGTAAAAGGGCACCTCCTCAAGGAACAAGAGGCAGAATCCAGGGTGTTTAATAGGATCGGGACAGTTTAAGCCTAAGGTTCGGGTATTTGTGCTAGTGCCCACAGTGGTGAACAAATTCCTTGTAAAGTGGCAAGGACTCTATGAAGTGGTGGAAAAGGTGAGAGAGGTCAACTATAAAATACACAAATTAGGGAAAAGGAACCTGTTCCTAATATATCATATCATCCTAATAAAACGCTGGAAGGATAAGGACCCTCTAAAAACTCCTTGCTTGTTGACCCAGTCAAAAGCCAACCTTGAGCATGTCACAGTTGCAGAAACTTTGTTGCCATTCTAAAAACAGCAGTGCTGGGAATTGTTACTCCAAAATGGAGACATGTTCTTGGAGTACTAGGCCTCACTCCTGTCATCGAGCATGAGATACTTACTGAGGCTCACGCTCAGGTCACTTTAAAGACCCAAAACTGTAGCTGATATGGTCACTGTGGACCTTTCCCAAGGATCAATGATGTATCGCATAAGATACCATAAAACTTAATTTTTTCTCTGAAATAAGTCCTCACTCTCAAGGGGTGGGAGGTCTAGGGCTTTAATCTCTCGTTATATACTGTATATACATCTGGAAATCAATAACCATGAAATCTGCAATCTTTTAAGTACGGAGGGGAAATTTTATACCAATGACAGGTCATGATGGACGATATCTTTTTGTTGTTACTGTGGTCATGGAAATTTTCATATGTCATTTTGGAAAAGGAGCAGCACAGATATAAGTTATCAGTTCCACGAGGGGGATGCTCTGGAGCTCTTATTCCTCCTATATGTGTCAAGAAATAATAGTCATGGTGTTAGTATTTCTTTAATTACGGAGTTGAAAGATTGTATCAATGCCAAGTTATGTTTGATAATGTATTCTTGTTACCACTGTTAATATGAAAATCATTAATAAAAATTTATATTAAAAAACCCTTAACTTTTAATGTATAAGGAGTAAAAGTAAAACTTCAAGCACCAATAAGCCAAATACAGCTCTGACAAAAATTAAGAGACCACTGCAAGATGTTCAGTTTGTCTGATTTTCTCCTTATAGGTATATTTTTGAGTCAAATGTAAATTGTTCATTTATTCTATAAACTTCTGACAACATGTCTCCGAATTTCCAAGCAATAAATTTTGTATTCTTTTTCTGAAAAGGAGAAATGGTCAACATAAAAAAACCCCAGTGCTTTCAGACCTCAAATAATGCAAAGAAAACAAGTTCATAATCATTTAGAATCAACAATACTAATGTTTTAACTCAGGAAGAGTTCAGAAATGAATATTTTGTGGAATAACCCTGATTTTTAATCACAGCATTCATGCGTCTTGGCATGCTTTTCACCAGTCTTTCACACTGCTTCTGGCGCAAAAATTCAAGCAGTTCTTCTTTGTTTGATGGCTTGTGACTATCCATCATCCTCTTGATTACATTCCAGAGGTTTTCAATGGGGTTCAGGTCTGGAGATTGGGCTGCACATGACAGGGTTTTGATGTGGTGGTCTCTTAATTTTTGCCAGAGCTGTATATGATATAGACATTTAAAAAAGTACTCGCGACAAAAACAGTGCAGTAATTAAAAGATGGGGGGGGGGGGCTCACCCGTTTCACTGCAGATCGCCCTCAGAAGGTGGCATAGGAGGATGGGGATCAGTGATACAGTTCAATTCCTAGTATGCTCTGTTGTCCCCTGTTGTGCCCCAAATGCAGGACTCCCACCCTAACAAGGGCAGTACCCAATTATGGACGTATAGTAGAGAACCCCAACCATTACCATTTAAGCCTTTTTTCATAAGCCTCATCAGGGGACATTATAGTCGCAGTGTGAATATACATGAATATGAACATATATACAGTCATGGCCAAAAGTATTGACACCCCTGCAATTCTGTCAGATAATACTCATTTTCTTCCTTAAAATGATTGCAAACACAAATTATTTGGTATTATTATCTTCATTTAACCCTCCATCACATACAACTGATCTGACAGGCGCTTCTCTTTTACTTTCATTTCTCCTTCCTCACCAGATTGTGAGGAAACCCCTTCCCTCCAGGTAGTCTCCTGTCTCTTGAAGGTCTGTGAAACCTGATATCACAGTTGGATTTCAGAGCTTCAGGGGAGAGGATATAGCTGCACAGATCTCTCAGGCTCATTGTATGTGAATACGTCACATTCAGTAAGGTTGGTATTTTATGCTTTTATTCATCACAATAGTTTATTTAGCTTGTTTTATGAATGTATAGCACAAAATGTGAGGATATTTCATAGAAATAAGGGAGATTTTATAAAAGAAAGTGTGCTGCTCAGGCATATACAGTAGTTCCCTAACATATTCCTTCTCTTGCTTCAGACTATCTGCTGAAATGGAGAGGAAAATGTACAATTTATCCAAACAACTTGATGTTGAGGAAGTAACAAACATGCTGTTAGATGATAGAGACCTCACACTGAATGAGGATTTAGGAGAGGAAAGTGAGATTGATTCTCATGATGAGGTGGAAGAATGTGAACGTAGGGAACCTTTAAACATTATTACTCACCTTCCTGCAGTAATAGGAACTGCACGTAATGCAAAAACTGCAGTTGAATGCTGGAACAGTATATTTACAGATGACATTCTGGACTCTATTGTCACATATACCAACCAATATATAGACATTATAAAGGACAAGTACATCTGCAACAGAACCATCAAGCCCACAGATGAAATAGAACTGCGTGCTTTTTTTGGATTACTGTACCTTGCAGGAACTTATAGGGCAAATAGACAATGTTTGGAGGAACTTTGGGGTAAAGATGGGGACGGAGTTGAAAAATTTAGCCTTGTTATGTCCATAAACAGATTCAAGATTCTAATTCGTTGCCTTCGGTTTGACGACAGAACTACCCGAACCGAACGCAAAACACATGACCGACTTGCTCCAATTCGTGATATATTTCAAAGATTTGTTGTAAACTGTAAACAAAGTTATTACCCTGGAGAGAATCTCACTATTGACGAAATGCTCCCTGGTTTTCGTGGTAGATGTGCCTTTCATCAATATATTCCATCAAAGCCAAACAAATATGGAATAAAAATTTAAACACTTGTTGATGCCAGTAAGACCTACACTTACAACCTGGAAGTTTATGCAGGAAAACAACCAGAAGGTCCTTACTGTGTGAGCAACAAACCCATTGATGTTGTAAAAAGACTGGCTGAACCCTTATTTGGATCGGGTCGCAATATTACAGCTGACAATTGGTTTACAAGTTGTGATCTGATTGATTATCTGAAAATTCAGAAGCTGTCATATGTGGGAACTGTAAGAAAAAACAAAAGGGAATTGCCGCCACAGTTTGTAAGTGTGAAAGAGAGACAACAGTACAGCAGTATGTTTGCATTCCATAATGGGAAGGCTTTAGTTTCCTATGTACCACATGCCAAAAAAATCGTACTTCTTCTATCAACACTTCATGATGATGCTGCCATCGATCCTGGGACAGGGGCAGAAAAAAACCCGGAGATAATTACATTTTACAATGCCACCAAAGGGGGTGTGGATACAGCAGATCAGATGTGCTCCACTTTCAACGTCAGCAGAAACATCAAACGCTGGCCAATGGTCATATTTTTTGCTATGTTGAATTTGGGTGGTATAAATTCACAAGTAATTTATCTTGAAAACAAGCTTGAACCACTCCGTAGACGATTGTATCTGAAAAAATTGGCCCATGAACTAGTACTTGGAGAGCTACGCAGGAGAAGCGTGAAAACAATCGGTATCCCCTCTCGCCTTCAAGTTCAGCTCAAAAGGTTCCGCCCAGAAGATGATGGTGAAAAGTCACCATCTGCACCACCTCACAAAAGGAGATGCACCACCTGCCAAACGGAAAGCGGAACCAGAAGGCTTTCAAATTATGAATGTCTCAAATGTCATAAAGCAATTTGCCTGACACATGCAAAAATGGTGTGTAATTCTTGCTATTTGCTCTGCAAGTGTGACTTTTCTGGGGAAACCTCAGCATCTACTTCTGATTGAATATGTTTTTAATAGTACTTAAGGTACCTTAAAATCAAGTTTGTGTTCAAAAATTTTCTTTGTACATTTTTTTGAGAGAGTCGAACTGGGGACTATTTGGCGGGAGTTTTGAAAAGTTTGTATTTCATAGTTATTAGTTTTATGTTAAGTAAATGTTTTTTTTGCAACTGATTATGTGTAGTCTCTTTTATTACATCCCTATGAAGGTCACTGATCACTTTTAGAGCACTGAAATTGCAAACATTAGATATTATAGGTATTTTTCCAGCAGGCGCCTGACAGGCACATTGTATGTGAACTCGTTAGTCCGAATATTGTATGTGACGGAGGGTTAATTTATCTTAAATGAAAAAAACACAAAAAGAATTGTCCTAAAGCTAAATTGGATATAATTCCACACCAAACATAAAAAGGGGGTGGACAAAAGTATTGGCAGTGTTTGAAAAATCATGTGATGCTTCTCTAATTTGTGTAATTAACAGCACCTGTAACTTATCTGTGGCACCTAACAGGTGCTGGCAATAATTAAATCACACTTGCAGCCAGTTGACATGGATTAAAGTTGACTCAACCTCTGTCCTGTGTCCTTGTGTGTACCAAATTGAGAATAGAGAAAAGAAAGAAGACCAAAGAACTGTCTGAGGACTTGAGAAACCAAATTGTGAGGAAACATGAGCAATCTCAAGGCTGCAAGTCCATCTCCAAAGACCTGAATGTTCCTGTGTCTACCGTGCGCAGTGTCATCAAGAAGTTTAAAGTCCATGGCACTGTGGCTAACCTCCCTAGATGTGGACGGAAAAGAAAAATTGACAAGAGATTTCAAGATGTTGGATAAAGAACTTCGACTAACATCCAAACAAGTTCAAGCTGCCCTGCAGTCCGAGGGTACAAAGTTTCAACCCGTACAATCCGTCAGCGTCTGAATGAAAAGTGTTGTGAATTCCGTTCTTGGGCTCCCTCCGGTGGTTGTAAATGGCACTTTTGTGAATTCTGCCCTTGGGCTCCCTCTGGTGGTTTTGAGTGGAACTGCTGCTCCTTGGGTTTAGCTTTAGCAGCTGCTTTCACTAATCGTCTCTCCTGGCTCTGCTATTTAACCTGGCTCTAGTCTTCAGCCTTTGCCACTTGTCAATGTTTTCAGGCTGGATTCACATCTCTGCTTGGATTCTCCTGGTTTCCTGACCAGTTCTGCAAAGATAAGTTCTGGCTTTGCTCATTTCAGTCCACATGTTGTGGACTTATTGTTCTGTGCAT
The DNA here is from genome assembly GCF_032444005.1 of Ranitomeya imitator. NCBI lineage: Eukaryota > Metazoa > Chordata > Amphibia > Anura > Dendrobatidae > Ranitomeya > Ranitomeya imitator. The sequence continues at coordinate 341,440,292 of NC_091287.1, forward strand.
TCTATTTTTTGTCCAGCTTGTCATTATGGATTTTTTCTGTTAGCTGCAAGCTCTGGGAAGCAGATTTACCCTCCACACCTTTAGTCAGGTGTGGAGATTTTGTAAGCTCTGTGTGGATTGTTTTGTAGTTTTTATACTGACCGCGCAGTATCCTTTCCTGTCCTATCTTTCAAGCTAGACTGGCCTCCTATGCTAAAATCTGATTTAATCTCTGCGTATGTTATTTTCCCCTCCTCTCACCGTCAATATTTGTGGGGGGCTATCTTTCCTTTGGGGATTTTCTCTGAGGCAAGATAGGTTTCCTGTTTCCATCTTTAGGGGAAGTTAGATCTTAAGCTGTGCCGAGGGGTCTAGGGAGCGTCAGGTACCCCCCACGGCTATTTCTAGTTGCGCTGCTAGGTTCAGGGCCTGCGGTCAGTACAGATACCACCTCCTTCAGAGCTTGTCTCATGTTGTTCCTAAACCACCAGATCATAACAGTACAAGTGGCCCAAAATGAATTAAATGTATCTCAAAAGAGGCTATATTCGAGCTCCATAACAAGATGTCTATTACTCAGATCCAACCCTCTCCATACATAGCATTACTATCCCTATGTGATTTGTCGATTTCTCGATATAAAAAGAGCATCCTCAGACACTTTCTTACTGCGGTTAGGAACTTGATTCCACGCTTTTGGAAACAATAAAAATTTCCCTCACGTGCGGAGTTTGTAGCGGAACTCAATGACATCTATAGGATGGAGCAGTTAATAAATCAATCTCTAGGCAATGTAGATAAAACCTATATCACATGGGCCCCCTGGATAGCTTTCAGGGAAACCCCTGACCTGGATCTCTGGATTTCTGAAACCTGATGTAGTGCATGACTCGCTCTCGTTTACCACTAGATCATCCATTAGTCCGCGTCCTGACCGATAGGATGGGATGATAGCCACACCTTTCCCCAACCTACCCCATTACCCTACCCAATCCTCTCCTCTTCTTTCTACCCCCCATTCTCTTCCTTATCCTAATCTCTTTGTTTGTCTTCCATCCCTCCTTTAGCTTGAATATGTATTATGATTATTGAATAATCACAATGAGAATTAATATAGGTTATCAATCACTTCAATTGTTCTTTATTGTCAACATATTATAATACCAATCAGTAGTATTATTTTTCAGAATGTTAAGTGCAAGATACATGATGTTGTTGTAATGCATTTCTTGACTAACATGTAATTTTACCTGGTATCCTGCTGATATACTAGATTGTATCGTTTACTTTTATTCTTCTTGCTCCACTCAATAAACATGATTTAAACAAATGTATCTCAAAAGAAGGAAAAGAAAGTTCTGAACCATTTTTTTTTCTGTGCTCTGGTTTGCCTCTTTTTTCCTCTTGATATCTGGGTGGTGCAGGATATATGCTCTGGCATGGATGCTCAGGGTTTGTTTTCTCGTGTGGATCAACTGGCTGCAAGAGTACAGAGTATCCAGGACTATGTTGTCCAGACTCCGGGCTTTAGAGCCCAGAATTCCTACTCCGGATTTGTTCTTTGGGGACAGATCCAAGTTTTTGAACTTTAAAAATAACTGCAAATTGTTTTTTGCTTTGAAACCCCGTTCTTCAGGTCATCCCATTCAGCAGGTGAAAATCATCATATCCTTGCTGCGTGGTGATCCGCAAGACTGGGCTTTTTCTCTTGAAACAGGGGATCCGGCATTATTGAATGTAGATGCATTTTTTCAAGCGCTCGGATTATTGTATGACGAATCTAACTCTGTAGAGCATGCTGAGAAAACACTGTTGGCCCTGTGTCAAGGTCAGGAAGCGGCAGAGTTATACTGCCAGAAATTTAGAAGATGGTCTGTGCTCACTAAATAGAATAAAGAGCCTCTGGCTGCTATTTTCAGAAAAGGTCTTTCTGAAACCCTTAAAGATGTTATGGTGGGCTTTACTGCGCCTGCCGGTTTGAACGAATCTATGTCTCTAGCCATTCAGATTGATCGGCGTCTGCGCGAGTGCAAAGCTGTGCACCATATGGCAGTGTCCTCTGAGCATAGTCCTGAACCTATGCAATGTGATAGGATTTTGACTAGAATAGAACGGCAGGAATTCAGACGTCAGAATAGGCTGTGTTTTTACTGTGGTGATTCGGCTCATGTTATCTCTGATTGCCCTAAGCGTGCTAAGAGAGTCGCTAGGTCTGTTACCATTAGTACTATACAGCCTAAATTTCTCTTATCTGTGACCCTGATTTGCTCATTGTCGTCCTTTTCTGTCATGGCATTTGTGAATTCGCCAGGCGCTGTGGTTTTTCCTTGCAGCCTTTGCAGAGCCCTATTCCTTTGAGGGGCATTGATGCTACACCCTTGGCCAAGGATAAACCTCAGTACTGGACACAGATGGCTATGTACATGGCTCCTGCACATCAGGAAGATTGCCGTTTTCTGGTGTTGCATAACCTGCATGATGTTGTTGTGCTGGGATTTCCATGGTTACAGGAACATAATCTGGTGCTGGATTGGAAAACTATGTCTGTGACTAGTTGGGGTTGTCAAGGGGTACATAGTGACGTTCCTTTGATGTCAATTTCCTCTTCCCCCTCTTCTGAGGTCCCTGAGTTTTTGTCGGATTTCCAGGATGTATTTGATGAGCCCAAGTCCAGTTCTCTTCCTCCACATAGGGACTGTGATTGTGCTATTAACTTGATTCCTGGTTGTAAGTTCCCTAAGGGCCGACTTTTCAATCTGTCTGTGCCAGAGCATGCCGCCATGCGGAGCTATGTTAAGGAATCTTTGGAGAAAGGGCATATTCGGCCCACTTCGTCACCATTGGGAGCGGGTTTCTTTTTTGTTGCTAAGAAGGATGGCTCCTTGAGACCCTGTATTGATTATCATCTTCTTAATAAGATCACGGTCAAATTCCAATACCCCTTGCCTTTGCTTACTGATTTGTTTGCTCAGATTAAGGGGGCTAGTTGGTTTACTAAGATTGACCTCCGAGGGGCATATAATCTTGTTCGTATTAAACAGGGTGACGAATGGAAAACTGCATTTAATACGCCCGAAGGCCATTTTGAATACCTTGTGATGCTATTTGGGCTCTCTAATGCTCCATCTGTGTTCCAGTCTTTCATGCATGATATTTTCCGCAATTATCTTGATAAATTCATGGTCGTATATTTGGATGATATATTGATTTTTTCCAATGATTGGGAGTCTCATGTGAAGCAGGTCAGGATGGTGTTCCAGATCCTTCGTGATAATGCTTTATTTGTGAAGGGGTCTAAGTGCCTATTCGGAGTTCAGAAGGTCTCTTTTTTGGGTTTTGTTTTTGCTCCCTCGTCTATAGAAATGGATCCTGTTAAGGTCCAAGCTATTCATGACTGGATCCAACCCACATCTGTGAAGGGTCTTCAAAAATTTTTGGGCTTCGCTAATTTCTATCGCCGTTTCATTGCCAACTTTTCCAGTGTGGTTAAGCCCCTTACTGATTTGACGAAGAAAGGCGCTGATGTGACGAATTGGTCCTCTGAGGCTGTTGAGGCCTTTCAAGAGCTTAAACGCCGATTTACTTCTGCCCCTGTGTTGCGTCAACCGGATGTTTCTCTTCCTTTTCAGGTTGAGGTCGACGCTTCTGAGATTGGGGCAGGGGCCGTCTTGTCTCAGGGGGAGTCTGATGGTTCTTTGATGAAACCGTGTGCTTTTTTTTCCAGAAAGTTTTCGCCTGCGGAACGCAATTATGATGTCGGCAATCGGGAGTTGTTGGCTATGAAGTGGGCGTTTGAGGAGTGGCGACATTGGCTTGAGGAAGCTAAACACCGTGTTGTGGTCCTGACTGATCATAAGAATCTGATTTACCTCGAGTCGGCCAAGCGGCTGAATCCTAGACAGGCTCGATGGTCCCTGTTTTTCTCCCGTTTTGATTTTGTGGTCTCGTATCTTCCGAGATCTAAGAATGTTAAGGCTGATGCCCTCTCTAGGAGTTTTTCGCCTGATTCTCCTGGAGTCCTTGAGCCGGTTGGCATTCTTAAGGAGGGGGTGATTCTTTCTGCTATCTCCCCTGATTTGCGCCGAGTGCTTCAGGAATTTCAGGCTGATAGGCCTGACCGCTGTCCAGTGGGGAAGCTGTTTGTTCCTGATAGATGGACAAGTAAGGTTATTTCTGAGGTTTATTGTTCAGTGTTGGCTGGTCATCCTGGGATTTTTGGTACCAGAGATTTGGTTGCTAGGTCCTTTTGGTGGCCTTCCTTGTCTCGCGATGTGCGTGCTTTTGTGCAGTCCTGTGGGACTTGCGCCCGGGCCAAGCCTTGCTGTTCCCGCGCTAGTGGGTTGCTTTTGCCTTTGCCGGTCCCTGAGAGGCCCTGGACGCATATTTCCATGGATTTTATTTCGGATCTTCCTGTTTCCCAGAAGATGTCTGTTATCTGGGTTGTTTGTGACCGGTTCTCTAAAATGGTCCATTTGGTACCTTTGCCTAAGTTGCCTTTCTCCTCAGATCTGGTTCCATTGTTTTTTCAGCATGTGGTTCGTTTGCATGGCATTCCGGAGAATATTGTGTCTGACAGAGGTTCTCAGTTTGTCTCTAGATTTTGGCGGGCCTTTTGTGCTAGGATGGGTATTGATTTGTCTTTTTCTTCGGCGTTTCATCCTCAGACTAATGGCCAAACTGAGCGAACTAATCAGACCTTGGAGACCTATTTGAGATGCTTTGTGTCTGCTAATCAGGATGATTGGGTGTCTTTCTTACCGTTGGCCGAGTTTGCCCTTAATAATCGGGCTAGTTCGGCTACTTTGGTTTCACCTTTCTTTTGTAATTTTGGTTTTCATCCTCGTTTTTCTTCTGGGCAGGTTGAGCCTTCTGATTGTCCTGGTGTTGATTCTGTGGTGGACAGGCTGCAGCAGATTTGGACTCATGTGGTGGACAATTTGACGTTGTCTCAGGAAAGGGCTCAACGTTTTGCTAACCGCCGTCGGCGTGTTGGTCCCCGGCTTCGTGTGGGGGATTTGATTTGGTTGTCTTCTTGTCATGTTCCTATGAAGGTTTCTTCTCCTAAGTTTAAGCCTCGGTTTATTGGTCTTTATAAAATTTCTGAAATTATTAATCCAGTCTCTTTTCGTTTGGCTCTTCCAGCCTCTTTTGCCATTCATAATGTTTTCCATAGATCTTTGTTGCGGAGATATGTGGTGCCCGTTGTTCCCTCGGTTGACCCTCCTGCCCCGGTGTTGGTTGAGAGAGAGTTGGAATATGAGGTTGAGAAGATTTTGGATTCTCGTTTTTGGAGGCGGAAGCTCCAGTATCTTGTCAAGTGGAAGGGTTATGGCCAGGAGGATAATTCTTGGGTTGTTGCCTCCGATGTCCATGCTACCGATTTGGTTCGTGCTTTTCACTTGGCTCGTCCTGATCGGCCTGGGGGCTCTGGTGAGGGTTCGGTGACCCCTCCTCAAGGTGGGGGTACTGTTGTGAATTCCGTTCTTGGGCTCCCTCCGGTGGTTGTAAATGGCACTTTTGTGAATTCTGCCCTTGGGCACCCTCTGGTGGTTTTGAGTGGAACTGCCGCTCCTTGGGATTAGCTTTAGCAGCTGCTTTCACTAATCGTCTCTCCTGGCTCTGCTATTTAACCTGGCTCTAGTCTTCAGCCTTTGCTACTTGTCAATGTTTTCAGGCTGGATTCACATCTCTGCTTGGATTCTCCTGGTTTCCTGACCAGTTCTGCAAAGATAAGTTCTGGCTTTGCTCATTTCAGTCCACATGTTGTGGACTTATTGATCTGTGCATTCTATTTTTTGTCCAGCTTGTCATTATGGATTTTTTCTGTTAGCTGGAAGCTCTGGGAAGCAGATTTACCCTCCACACCTTTAGTCAGGTGTGGAGATTTTGTAAGCTCTGTGTGGATTGTTTTGTAGTTTTTATACTGACCGCACAGTATCCTTTCCTGTCCTATTTTTCAAGCTAGACTGGCCTCCTATGCTAAAATCTGATTTAATCTCTGCGTATGTTATTTTCCCCTCCTCTCACCGTCAATATTTGTGGGGGGCTATCTTTCCTTTGGGGATTTTCTCTGAGGCAAGATAGGTTTCCTGTTTCCATCTTTAGGGGAAGTTAGATCTTAGGCTGTGCCGAGGGGTCTAGGGAGCATCAGGTACCCACCATGGCTATTTCTAGTTGCGCTGTCAGGTTCAGGGTCTGCGGTCAGTACAGATACCACCTCCTTCAGAGCTTGTCTCATGTTGTTCCTAAACAACCAGATTATAACAGAAAAGGGACTGTATGGTAGGAGACCCAGGAAGACCCCACTTCTTACCCCGAGACATAAAAAAGCCAGGCTGCAGTTTGCCAAAACTTACCTGAAAAAGCCTAAAACATTTTGGAAGAATGTTCTCTGGTCAGATGAGACAAAAGTAGAGCTTTTTGGGTAAAGGCATCAACATAGAGTTTACAGGAGAAAAAAAAGAGGCATTCAAAGAAAAGAACACGGTCCCTACAGTCAAACATGGCGGAGGTTCCCTGTTTTGGGGTTGCTTTGCTGCCTCTGGCACTGGACTGCTTGACCATGTGTATGGCATTATGAAGTCTGAAGACTACCAACAAATTTTGCAGCATAACGTAGGGCCCAGTGTGAGAAAGCTGGGTCTCCCTCAGAGGTCATGGGTTTTCCAGCAGAACAATGACCCAAAACACACTTCAAAAAACACTAGAAAATGGTTTGAGAGAAAGCACTGGAGACTTCTAAGGTGGCCAGCAATAAGTCCAGACCTGAATCCCATAGAACACCTGTGGAGAGATCTAAAAATGGCAGTTTGGAGAAGGCACCCTTCAAATATCAGGGACATAGAGCAGTTTTCCAAAGAAGAATGGTCTAAAATTCCAGCAGAGCATTGTAAGAAACTCATTGATGGTTACCGGAAGCGGTTAGTCGCAGTCATTTTGGCTAAAGGTTGTGCAACCAAGTATTAGGCGGAGGGTGCCAATACTTTTGTCTGGCCCATTTTTGGAGTTTTGTGTGAAATGATCAATGTTTTGCTTTTTGCTTCATTCTCTTTTGTGTTTTTTTCATTTAAAGGGAAGGTACCGCGTTTGTAGGTCATTAATAAATCACTGTAATGTAGCATAACATGCTGCTATAAGCAAGTTTGAAATGCATGTGAAACAAATTTTATGTGTTATATGAGTTTAAAGAATGCACTGGGGGCTGACATCTTGGTTTTGCAGCAGTAGCAGGGCACTATAAGTGTCAGATTACGGCACCCCATGGATATAGGGGATAATAGACCGGCGCTGACCCTATCTCTAACATTGCAGCAGCATTAGCTGTGAGCTGGGCACGCCTCTGTGGGCTGCACAACTCACTGCTGTAGGTGTGACTAGCTGCATTTTATTATAGCCCTGTGCTCTCTATCGCAGGACAGAAGAAGCCCTCACTGCTCCTCTGTACTCCAAGCAGGCACACATCCTCTGCTTCTCACACGCTGCCCTGTGTGCTTCTCCTGCTCTGTCTCTGCTTCCCCCTCAGACACAGTCCCTGTGATCTCCAGTAAACTGCACTCACAGCCTGCAGAGAGGGAGGTGACACCTGGAGAGAGAGAGCAGGGCAGCTGACAGGACAGGGATTAAGGTGGGGGAAGAGGGATGGCAAGAACGTTATTCACAAAAAATGCTGCTGAGTCCACTGTGTTCTGCTCCTCTGTAAACAAGCTGTGCCTCTGATGCAGTAACTGCTGGTGATAGCAGGTCACAGGGCAGTCACACACAAAATGTTGCTGCCCTGTGATGCTGCTCTTCATTCTGCCCCAGGGATATTAGACCACCCAAAAGGGGAGGGAAATGGTGATGTCAGCAGTTACTGCCACAATTTTCCAGCAAAGAGTAAAGCTGCTAAATGTTACTATAGCTGTTTAAGGTCTAAAACGGAAAATGCTCCCCCTAGTGGTAAATATGTATATTTGTAGAAAAATGTATAATATTTTTCATATAGAAATGTTTGCAAACAGTGCAAACATTGCATTAATACATTTTAATTACTATTTTAAGCTTAATTTCACAAAAAAAACAAAATACAAGAAAACTGGTGGCACCTTCCCTTTAAGACAAATTAAATGAAGATAATAATACCAAATAATTTGTGTTTGCAATCATTTTCAGGAAGAAGCTGAGTATTATCTGACAGAATTGCAAGGGTGTCAATACTTTTGGCCATGACTGTATATATAAATAAATATACATGAATATATACACTGCTCAAAAAATAAAGGGAACACTAAAATCCCACATCCTAGATATCACTGAATTAAAGATTCCAGTTGTAAATCTTTATTCATTACATAGTGGAATGTGTTGAGAAAAATAAAACCTAAAAATTATCAACATAAATCACAACTAATATCCCACGGAGGTCTGGAGTTGGAATAATGCTCAAAATCAAAGCGGAAAATGAAGGTACAGGCTGATCCAACTTAAGTGGAAATGCCTCAAGACAAGGAAATGAAGCTGTCACGCTGTAAGCAGCGATAAAGGGGCAGGACGGTGTACTGGGACCCGCACCTGTCCCTACCACTTTAATGGGGCTCTGGCTTTCCCTTATCTCGGGGGTACCTATGATGGTTAGGAGGCCCGAGCCGCCAGCGTATCCATGTCTTCTGTGCAGGCCCTATCAGTGGCTACCTCTCCCCACAAGGGAGATGGACTGCACCAGTGTAATAATACAACAAATAACAGGGTATACAGACAAGGTAACTAAAAGTCTCAAACTCACCAAATGCTCACACAACCACAGAGGAAACACAGAGAAGGGTAGAGAAGGAATAAACTAGGAAGGAAAACAGGTTAAACATGCAACCAAAACAGCAGACACCAATCTCTGTAAATAAACCTCCAACACCAACACTACGCTCCTTCAACCTCCAGCCAGGCAGTAGAACTGATCACTGACACTAGCTGTAGGCAGGACTGGGTCTACATAGAGGATCAGATTACAGAATCCACTTCAGCTGAGAGAGACCCAGCTCTCAGCAATAAGGTTAACTCCTGCACTGCTGGCACAAAGCAGCCAGGTAAGAATACAGGTGAAGAGCTTCTGTAAACTGTGTGTGAACGAGGCCCAGAGCGCTGCGGTTATCTGGAACCTCTCTTTCGCGGTAGCCCCGTGACAGTACCCCCCCTTCTACAAGGGACCTCCGGAACCTCAGGACCAGGTTTCTCAGGATGAGCTGTATGAAATGCCCGAACCAACCTAACCGCATGGACATCGGCAGAAGATACTCACGTCCTTTCCTCAGGACCGTACCCTCTCCAGTGTACCAGATATTGCAGGGATCGACGAACTAAACGAGAATCCATAACCCTGGAGATCTGGAACTCGAGATTTCCATCAACAAGGACAGGAGATGGAGGTGAAGGGAACTGATTGGATGACACCACAACCTTTTTGAGTAAGGAGCGATGAAAAACATTATGGATCTTAAATGACTGAGGCAAAGCCAGCCGAAAAGCAACGGAATTCACGACGGCCACAATCCTAAAGGGCCAATGAACCTAGGGCCCAAGTTCCACGAGGGAACTCTCAGCTTAATATTTTTCGAGGACAACCAAACCCAATCACCCACACACAGGTCCGAACCTTCCACACGTCTCCGATCAGCCGCATTCTTATACCTGGAACCCATCCTCTTTAATTTTTCAAGAATCCCTTGCCATACGGACGTGATGGATGAAGAAAACCTCTCCTCTTCAGGAACACCTGAAGAATCCCTCCTATTAAATGAACTAGATTGAGGATGAAAACCATATGCCCCAAAAAACGGGGACTTACCAGTAGACTCATGAGTACGATTGTTTATAGCAAATTCTGCTAACGGTAAGTACTTAACACTAGAAGTCCCAGAGACGGGTCATTTGACATTTCTACCTTTGAAACCCAGAGAAGGGTCAAATGACCTAAAGGATTTTATCTATAGGTTATCTTATCTCTATTCACTGTCTTTTGTTCTGTAATTAAGGCCATTACTGTTGCACCACAGGAGGTTGTTTGCTGTTTTCCATCTAGTTTACCCATGTAGTTTCAAGTTTCAAGTTAGTTCTGTTCAGTTTATTGTATTTGATGATATAAAGACTATACATATTGTATTTCGTTTAGTATTATTTGTGCAAAAAAGCGCTGAAACAATGAATCATTTTTTATATATTTTAAATAGAGAATTAGAAATTTTAGAGCAAGGTACAGCTGTGAGTAATGACCAGAAGCATTTGTGTCTAAGGCTATGTGCACACTTTGCGGATTCCACTGCGGATTTTTCCGCAGCGGAATTCCAAAATCCGCAGTGAAAACCCTTTGCGGTTTTTACTGCGGATTTATCACGTTTTTTACTGCGGTTTCTTCTGCGGATTTTCATCTGCAGTTTCCTATTGGAGCAGGTGAAAATCCGCAGAAAAGAAGTGACATGCTGCGGAATGTAATCCGCAGCGTTTCCGCGTGGATTTTTCAGCAGCATGTGCACAGCGTTTTTTGTTTTCCATAAGTTTACATTGTACTGTAAACTCTGGGGAAACTGCAGCGGTCAAAGGTACCGTTACATGTTACGATCTCGTCGACGATATAGTTAGAAATGTCACGTGATCACATCGTTCGTGTAATCAGTTTCACATCGTCCAAGAGGCGTCAACATGCAACTATCTTGTTAACGATGTAAATTTTGGCTCCGCGTTAGCCTCATTGCAAACGTTTGCAGAACGATTTTTCACAACGGCAGGAATAGGAGAATTTAGACCGACATCGTTCATCTCAGCGTTACACTGAATGATGCTGCACATCTTCTGACACATAATTGGACGAGGATCGTCAGATTTGAGATCCTGACCTCAAATCTGCGATCAGCGATCCAACGATGTGTTTGTCCGATATCTTCACGTTACACGCAACGATGTGAAAATGACATTGCATGAACGACGTGATCATGTGACGTTTTCAAACGATATCGTCAACGAGATCGTAACGTGTAACTGTACCTTTAGGCCTCAATCACACTAGCGAAAAAAAAATCGCAGCATGTTCATTCTTGTGCAAATTTGGCGCGAAAAAAATTTGCACAAGAGGACTGAAATTTTAGTGTGAAAAATATACAAAAGAACAACTGTTATTTGTTTTGATGCTTTTTATTTTTTTTTTAAAAACCAATAAGATTTTTTTTTCACTAAAGGGTTATTTCACACCAACATCAAACAAATAGTCACATTTTCAAGATGAGCAGTGTATAAGCGGCATGGCCAAACAAATGTGATAAAACAGTGAACAAGAAAACAATATAATCAAATTATACAACAGGGAGGGATGTTGGTGGAGGAGTGGGAAGAGGGGAGGGGGGAAAGGGTAAAGTCAAATACATGGGGGTAGGGAAGTAAAGGAGCACGCATCAAAGGATGCTTTTTATTTTTGTTATAAAAATGTTAAAAAAATACAAGGAATAAAACAATTCCACACATATTTTCCATAGGCTGCAGTCGGGGGCTGTGTGTGTGTGAGTGGCATGTCCTTGTGTGACTAGCATTTCAGCACTCACTCAGCAGTCTGTCTGAACATGTCGGAACATACCTGGCACTGCCTGGGTATGTCCCTGGTACATTTGCCACACGTGTATTTGTAGCAGTCAACACATCTCTCAGTTGCACAATTGTTCGTGCATCGATGGTTGACCTGACACTTCACCCTTTTGCCAGGGCTGGGTGTGGAAGGAAGTTGTGTGCCTTCTTTTCAGTCACATGACGGCCACCTAACTCTTTTGCAAGCTCAACCAGGAAGTCCACCCGTCTCTCCTGCAGCCCAGTGCATGCCTGATAAAGAACATGAGCATTGAGTGCTGCCATGTCAATCATGTTGTAGAACACGGCGACTGGCCATCTCCGTGTTCCTGCACGCACACTGTACTCCTGCACCATTTGGTTCATTACATCCACACCGCACTTTGTGTGGTTGTATTGTGTGACCGTGTTTGGCTTCCTTTTGTTGGTATCCTCAGTCTCAACCACGCTGTGCATACTGCTGAGAATGTAGACGGCCTTCTTTCGTTTGGGTGCATACACTGTCAGTGTGGCACCAGTGGTTGAAAACACCTGAGTGGTGAATTCAGTGCGGTCCATCTGTCTAGCGGATTGAGGAATTTCCCGGCGACTCTTGTTGACTGTGCCGAGGATAGTGGTTTCCCGGCTAAGCAGTCGTTGTGCAAGTGACAATGATGTAAAGAAATTGTCCGTGGTTACAGTTCTGCCCTTGTCCATGAATGGTTCCATCAGCCTCATCACTACAGTTTCGGACAGTCTCTCCCCGCTGGGATGACTGGGGTCCTTGCCAAGATATGGGAGGACATTACAGATGTACTTTGATTTCAATTCGCAAGCCACCCAAAATTGATGCCAAACTTGTTTGGTTTTGTTGCAATGTATTGCAGAAAACAGCAGCGAGTCTTTGACGGGAAAAGCTGTTCATCAATAGTGATGTGTCGACCAGGGTTGTAGGATGCGATGCAGTTGGTGACAAACGATCTCCACACATCGGAGATTGCAGCAAACTTATCGGTCTCCACTCGCTCACTGCGCGTGAACATGTCATCAAAGCGTAGGTGTTGCATGATGTCTTGAAAGCGGTTTTGGGTCATAGTGGCAATGATCCTTGGGTTACGCAGGTTTGCTGACCAGCTGTCACGTAGTGATGGAACCTTGGTCACCCCCCGCAAGATAATGACTGAAATAAATGCCATTAGTTCTGGGAGACCCATGAACCAATCCACCTGCTCCGTATGACATGCATGTTGAGTAGTCCATTCTTCAATGCTACAAAGCATGTCAAGACTGATAAAACAGAGGAAGCTCTGAAGGCGACTCTGGACACTTCGTCTGGCCTTAGCACTTGGCTCTCCATCTGTAGGGTACGGTTCTATTGGGGTCAAATGGAGATGTTTCCCCACTTGTACTTCATGCCACACTGTGCCATCTTTTGCGGTCTCTGTCGGCTCACTCGCCAACCGAGCTCTTTTTTTTGGTAGAGGCGGAGTCTCCTCATCTGCAAGATAAATAATTTCAAATAAACATTTTGTTTTGGTTCAAAATAAAAAAGATAGTCAGGAAATAAAATAGGTAACTCACACTGCATTTTTTGGTATCCTGTTCTGTCCGTTTTTGAAACAAGCAGAACAGGATCCCTTTTGGCCCCCATGCACCGTGGGTGATGTCCGTGTGCTATCCGTGAATCCACAGATAGCGCTGTCTGCTGTCACCACATACTCACCTCCCTCCAGCGCCTCTTCTTCTCTCACTTCCGGTTCACTCTTGGGCTCAGTGAAGTGAATATTCATAGCGTAATGAGCGGCACCGGAAGTGAGAGGAACTGTCAGCGCTGGACTGAGGTGAATATGAAATTCTTTATTTTTAGGCTTTTCACTTTCCTCCGTGGTCCGTGCACACGGAAGTCACACGGATGACATCTGTCTGCATGGACGTTTTCGGCAAAAAGCGGTCCGTGCTTCCTCAAAACAACGGACATGTCTCTGTGTGGAGCAGACGGACACGCATGTGCTCCACACAGAGACACAGTTCGTGCAGAATGGGGCCATAGGGGAACATGTGTCCCGTATGTCCGTGCCTACGGCATGTGTCAGCACAGACCCCACATGTGCCGGTTGAAGGACTATGTCTTCTCCATCTGAGTCTGAAGGGTTTGTGTTGCTCAGAATCAGTTCCAATGCCTCTTCAATGGTTTGCCTTCTCTCCATTTTCTTTCCTGTGAACAAAATAGGTTTCTCCCCCACAGCACATAAAGCTGCATGCAAATTTGCTAATGCAATGCAGCTGGGGGGGGGTGGGCAGACACTAACCCCTTTACCCCCAAGGGTGGTTTGCACGTTAATGACCAGGCCAATTTTTACAATTCTGACCACTGTCCCTTTATGAGGTTATAACTCCGAAACGCTTCAACGGATCTTAGCGATTCTGAGATTGTTTTCTTGTAACATATTGTACTTCATGATAGTGCTAAAATTTCTTCGATATAACTTGCGTTTATTTGTGAAAAAAACGGAAATTTGGCGAAAATTTTGAAAATTTCACAATTTTCCAACTTTGAATTTTTATTCTGTTAAACCAGAGAGTTATGTGACACAATATAGTTAATAAATAACATTTCCCACATGTCTACTTTACATCAGCACAATTTTTGAAACAAACTTTTTTTTTTCAAGGAAGTTATAAGGGTTAAAATTTGACCAGCAATTTCTCATTTTTACAACCAAATTTACAAAACCATTTTTTTTAGGGACCACCTCACATTTGAAGTCATTTTGAAGGGTCTACCGTGTTTCCCCGAAAGTAAGACCCCCCCGAAAGTAAGGCAGGGTGGGGGGTTTCGGGGGGTCCGCCAATGTAGGGCACCCCCCGATTGTAAGGCAGGGTAGCGGGAGGGGGGGGGGGCCGGGGAATGTAAGGCTGATTGGCCGATCAGCCTGTTCGTCACAGGCTCCCTAGTCCCTGCTGGCCATCAGCTCGAGCTGTGATTGGCAGTAAGCCGGCTCGCAGCTGATTGGCCGAATCAGCTGCGACGTCACCGCCTGCAGGCTCGCTCCGATTGGTCCAGCTTCCCCGGCATCCGAATCGTCAGCCCGGCACCGCAGAGGAGATAGAAACAGAAGGAAAGTAACGTTAAGTTCCGAAACTCTCTCTGTGTGTGCGTGTGTGTACGGTATGTGTATGGGTGCCGTATGGGGCTGTATGTGTCAGTGTGTGTACGGTACCGGTACGATATGTGTGTGGGTGCCGTGTGGGGCTGTACCGGTACCGTATGTGTCAGTGTGTGTGGTGGCAGAGTGGGGAGCAGAACCACTGTATGGGGAGGCTGCAGGAGGGAGGATGGGGTGGATGCCGGACTCTCAAACAATGGGGATGCTGCAGGGGGGAGGATGGGGTGGATGCCGGACTCTCAAACAATGGGGATGCTGCAGGGGGGAGGATGGGGTGGATGCCGGACTCTCAAACAATGGGGAGGCACCAGGGGATGCCGTACTGTACCATACAACAATGGGTAGGCTGCAGGGATACTGTATGGGGAGGGATGTCGGACTGTACAACAATGGGGAGGCTGCAGGGATTGCTTGCTTGTTGAACAGTCTACCGTAATGTAAAGTACCGTACTGTAAAACAGATACGGAACCAGAAACAATGCTGATACCGTATATTTTTACCCCCAGATGAGCTCTTCCGGTCCCGGTAAAAGAAAAAGCTACTCTGTGGAGTACAAAAAAGGGATAGTGGAGGAATCTCAGGGCAAGAATCTTGCGGAATTCTGCAAACAAGATATTCTTGAGACATTTGTTTGATTATTTGTTTGACCATACTGTTCAGCCTGTTAATAAATGTTAATTTTATTGTTAAAAAAAATTGTCATTTTTTTCCCCAATGTAAGGCCTCCCCCGAAAGTAAGGCAGGGTGGGACTTTTGGGGGTAAAATTAATGTAAGACAGGGCCTTACTTTCGGGGAAACACGGTATATGGCAGAAAATACCCAAAAGCGACACCATTCTAAAAACTGCACCCCTCAAGGTGCTCAAAACCACATTCAAGAAGTTTATTAACCCTTCAGGTGATTCACAGCAGCAGAAGCAACATGGAAGGAAAAAATTAACATTTTACTTTTTAGTCACAAAAATGATCTTTCAGCAATAATCTTTTTAATTTCCCAAGGGTAAAAAGAGAAAATGGACCTCAAAAGTTGTTGTCCAATTTATCCTGAGTACGCTGATACCCCACATGTGAGGGGGAACCACTTTTTGGGCGCATGGCAGGGCTCAGAAGGAAAGGAGCGCCGTTTGACTTTTTCAAGCTAAATTTGGCTGGAATTGAGATCGGACGCCATGTCGCGTTTGGCGACCCCCTGATGTGCCTAAACAGTGGAAACCCCCCACAAGTGACCCTATTTTGGAAACTAGACCCCCTAAGGAACTTATCTAGATGTGTCATGAGCACTTTTATCCCCCAAGTGCTTCACGAAAGTTTATAACGCCCGGGCGTGAAAAAAAAAAATCCTATTTTTTCCACAAACATGATCGTTTAGTCCCCAATTTTTTATTTTCTCAAGGGTAAAAGGAGAAATTGGACCCCAAAAGTTGTTGTCCAATTTGTCCTGAGTACGCTGATACCCCATATGTGGGGGGGACCACTGTTTGGGCGCATGGCAGGGCTCAGAAGGAAAGGAGCGCCGTTTGACTTTTTCAAGCTAAATTTGGCTGGAATTGAGATCGGACGCCATGTCGCGTTTGGCGACCCCCTGATGTGCCTAAGCAGTGGAAACCTCCCACAAATGACCCCATTTTGGAAACTAGACCCCCTAAGGAACTTATCTAGATGTGTCATGAGCACTTTTATCCCCCAAGTGCTTCACGAAAGTTTATAACGCCCGGGCGTGAAAAAAAAAAATCCTATTTTTTCCACAAACATGATCGTTTAGTCCCCAATTTTTTATTTTCTCAAGGGTAAAAGGAGAAATTGGACCCCAAAAGTTGTTGTCCAATTTGTCCTGAGTACGCTGATACCCCATATGTGGGGGGGGACCACTGTTTGGGCGCATGGCAGGGCTCAGAAGGAAAGGAGCGCCGTTTGACTTTTTCAAGCTAAATTTGGCTGGAATTGAGATCGGACGCCATGTCGCGTTTGGCGACCCCCTGATGTGCCTAAACAGTGGAAACCCCCCACAAATGACCCCATTTTGGAAACTAGACCCCCTAAGGAACTTATCTAGATGTGTCATGAGCACTTTTATCCCCCAAGTGCTTCACGAAAGTTTATAACGCCCGGGCGTGAAAAAAAAAATTCCTATTTTTTCCACAAACATGATCGTTTAGTCCCCAATTTTTTATTTTCTCAAGGGTAAAAGGAGAAATTGGACCCCAAAAGTTGTTGTCCAATTTGTCCTGAGTACGCTGATACCCCATATGTGGGGGGGGACCACTGTTTGGGCGCATGGCAGGGCTCAGAAGGAAAGGAGCGCCGTTTGACTTTTTCAAGCTAAATTTGGCTGGAATTGAGATCGGACGCCATGTCGCGTTTGGCGACCCCCTGATGTGCCTAAACAGTGGAAACCCCCCACAAATGACCCCATTTTGGAAACTAGACCCCCTAAGGAACTTATCTAGATGTGTCATGAGCACTTTTATCCCCCAAGTGCTTCACGAAAGTTTATAACGCCCGGGCGTGAAAAAAAAAAATCCTATTTTTTCCACAAACATGATCGTTTAGTCCCCAATTTTTTATTTTCTCAAGGGTAAAAGGAGAAATTGGACCCCAAAAGTTGTTGTCCAATTTGTCCTGAGTACGCTGATACCCCATATGTGGGGGGGGGACCACTGTTTGGGCGCATGGCAGGGCTCAGAAGGAAAGGAGCGCCGTTTGACTTTTTCAAGCTAAATTTGGCTGGAATTGAGATCGGACGCCATGTCGCGTTTGGCGACCCCCTGATGTGCCTAAACAGTGGAAACCCCCCACAAATGACCCCATTTTGGAAACTAGACCCCCTAAGGAACTTATCTAGATGTGTCATGAGCACTTTTATCCCCCAAGTGCTTCACGAAAGTTTATAACGCCCGGGCGTGAAAAAAAAAATTCCTATTTTTTCCACAAACATGATCGTTTAGTCCCCAATTTTTTATTTTCTCAAGGGTAAAAGGAGAAATTGGACCCCAAAAGTTGTTGTCCAATTTGTCCTGAGTACGCTGATACCCCATATGTGGGGGGGGACCACTGTTTGGGCGCATGGCAGGGCTCAGAAGGAAAGGAGCGCCGTTTGACTTTTTCAAGCTAAATTTGGCTGGAATTGAGATCGGACGCCATGTCGCGTTTGGCGACCCCCTGATGTGCCTAAACAGTGGAAACCCCCCACAAATGACCCCATTTTGGAAACTAGACCCCCTAAGGAACTTATCTAGATGTGTCATGAGCACTTTTATCCCCCAAGTGCTTCACGAAAGTTTATAACGCCCGGGCGTGAAAAAAAAAATTCCTATTTTTTCCACAAACATGATCGTTTAGTCCCCAATTTTTTATTTTCTCAAGGGTAAAAGGAGAAATTGGACCCCAAAAGTTGTTGTCCAATTTGTCCTGAGTACGCTGATACCCCATATGTGGGGGGGGACCACTGTTTGGGCGCATGGCAGGGCTCAGAAGGAAAGGAGCGCCGTTTGACTTTTTCAAGCTAAATTTGGCTGGAATTGAGATCGGACGCCATGTCGCGTTTGGCGACCCCCTGATGTGCCTAAACAGTGGAAACCCCCCACAAATAACCCCATTTTGGAAACTAGACCCCCTAAGGAACTTATCTAGATGTGTCATGAGCACTTTTATCCCCCAAGTGCTTCACGAAAGTTTATAACGCCCGGGCGTGAAAAAAAAATTCCTATTTTTTTCCACAAACATGATCGTTTAGTCCCCAATTTTTTATTTTCTCAAGGGTAAAAGGAGAAATTGGACCCCAAAAGTTGTTGTCCAATTTGTCCTGAGTACGCTGATACCCCATATTTGGGGGGAACCACTGTTTGGGCGCATGGCAGGGCTCAGAAGGAAAGGAGCGCCGTTTGACTTTTTCAAGCTAACTTTGGCTGGAATTGAGATCGGACGCCATGTCGCGTTTGGAGAGCCCATGATGTGCCTAAACAGTGGAAACCCCCCACAAGTGACCCCATTTTGGAAACTAGACCCTCTAAGGAACTTATCTAGTTGTGTGGTGAGAATTTTGAACCCCCACGTGCTTCACTAAAGTATATAATGCCCAGGCGTGAAAATAAAAAATCCTATTTTTTCCTACAAAAATGATATTTTAGTCCCCAATTTTTAATTTTCCCAAGGGTACCAGGAGAAATTGGACCCCAAAAGTTGTTGTCCAATTTGTCCTGAGTACGCTGATACCCCATATGTGGGGAGGAACTACTGTTTGGGCACACGTTGGGGCTCGAAAGGGAAGTAGTGACGTTTTGGAATGCAGACTTTGATGGAATGTTCTGCTGGCATCATGTTCCATTTGCAGAGCCCCTGATGTGACTAAACAGTAGAAACCCCCCACAAGTGACCCCATTTTGGAAACTGTACCCCCTAAGGAACTTATCTAGTTGTGTGGTGAGAATTTTGAACCCCCACGTGCTTCACTAAAGTTTATAATGCCCAGGTGTGAAAATAAAAAATCCTATTTTTTCCCACAAAAATGATATTTTAGTCCCCAATTTTTAATTTTCCCAAGGGTACCAGGAGAAATTGGACCCCAAAAGTTGTTGTCCAATTTGTCCTGAGTACGCTGATACCCCATATGTGGGGAGGAACTACTGTTTGGGCACACGTTGGGGCTCAAAAGGGAAGTAGTGACGTTTTGGAATGCAGACTTTGATGGAATGTTCTGCTGGCATCATGTTCCATTTGCAGAGCCCCTGATGTGACTAAACAGTAGAAACCCCCCACAAGTGACCCCATTTTGGAAACTGTACCCCCTAAGGAACTTATCTAGGTGTTTGGTGAGAAATTTGAACCCCCACGTGCTTCACTAAAGTTTATAATGCCCAGGCGTGAAAATAAAAAATCCTATTTTTTCCCACAAAAATGATATTTTAGTCCCCAATTTTTAATTTTCCCAAAGGTAACAGGAGAAATTGGACATCAAAAGTTGTTGTCCAAATTGTCCTGATTACGCTGGTACGCCATATGTGGGAAAAAACTGTTTAGGCACACGTTGGGGCTCGAAAGGGAAGTTGTGACGTTTTGGAATGCAGAAATTGTCTGCGGTCGTCATGTTCCGTTTGCAGAGCCCCTGATGTGCCTAAACAGTAAAAAAAAACCACAAGTGACATCATTTTGGAACCTAGACCCCCCCCCAAGGAACTTATCTGGATGTGCCCCCTATTTGGAACTAATGTACGCTTTCTTGTAAAGTAAATTAGTAGTGCATGGAGGTGTGGTACAATCTGAAGCAATCCTTCATACACAGGCCAGGTTTTTCGGGGCAGGTGTCGCATTGATAAATGGTGTCCTTGCGTATTCCCCTTTTGTAACACACTCGGCACCTTTTTTGCGGCTTACCTTTTCTGCCGGTTGGCGGGACCACCCCCGGAAAATGCTGGCCTGGTACGATACGAGCACCTTCAGTTCCGGAAGTACTGGGGCCCTCTCCTTCCGGAGTACCAAATATCAGGGCCTAAACCACTACCTCCTGGAACTGAAGGTACGACGTATCGGTGTGGCGTGCACATCGTAACAGCAGGAAAGCGTTGAGCATTGCCATTTGTACGATGTGGACGGCCAACTTTTTGTACCACACCTTGGCCTTTCTCAAAGCACTGTATGGTTGGAGGAGTTGATCAGAGAGATCAACCCCCCCCATGCTTTTGTTGTAGCCCAGTACACAGTCCGGTTTGCAGACCTGTGTAGAGGTACCCCGTACAGTGCTGAGGGCTCTGCCATCACCATGTATGGTGGTCAAGAGAAGGACATCCCTCTTGTCCTTGTACTTGACCACCAGCAGGTGGTCGCTACATTGGGCCTTGCTCTCACCTTTTCTGAGCATCTGCCGAAGTAGCGTCTTTGGGAGGCCTCTCTGATTTTTGCGCACAGTACCGCAGGCTGCGGTACCTCGCGCAGAGAGGGATTTGTAGAGTGGGATGCTGGTATAAAAGTTATCAGTATAGAGGTGATAACCTTTATCCAGCAGTGGGTGCACCAAATCCCACACGATCTTCCCACTCACTCCCAGGACAGGAGGACACTCAGGGGGTTCAATCCTGCTGTCCTTCCCTTCATACACTCTAAACCTGTGGATGTACCCTGAGGCACTCTCACACAGCTTGTAGAGTTTGATTCCGTACCTGGCCCTTTTGTTGGGCAGGTATTGACGGAATCCGAGCCGCCCCTTAAAATGGACCAAGGACTCATCCACGCAGATGTCCCTTTTGGGCACGTACACTTCAGAAAACTTTTTGTTGAAGTGTTCGATGACCGGCCGAACTTTGAACAGACGGTCAAAGTTGGGGTCATCTCATGCGGGACACTGTGCATTATCGGAATAATGCAGGAATTTATGGATGGCCTCAAAACGTCTCCGAACCATGGCCATTCGGAATACTGGAGTGTTATATAAAACATCTACACTCCAATATTGCCGCATTTCTGGCTTCTTCACGATCCCCATGTGGAGGACCAGGCCCCAAAACTGCATCATTTCAACTGCGTCTACAGGAGACCAGTTGGAAAATGATGTACCGGGGTTTTGCTCCAAAAATTGACGAGCATACAAATTAGTTTGCTCCACCATGAGGTTAATAAAATCCTCAGAGAAAAAGACTTTGAAAAAGTCTGTTTCTGTGAGGCCCGTGGTGTCAAACTTGATTCCTGATTCTGCCACAAAATCAGGAATCAGTGGCTCGTAATTTTCGGGGGCGAGGTCCATGTGGGTTCCGCAGTGGGGAGCGCTGGTTCAGGAGTGGTGGGGGCTGCCTCATCTTCTGTCCTGGGGCGTCTGCGTGGTGGTTCCGCAGGACCCGAGGAGGAAGAGGAGGAGGAGGAGGAAGAGGATGAAGAATCAGAAAAGTGAAGAAAAGTGGGATCCTCTCCCTCGCTATCAGTGTCGGAGGCAAGGAAAGCATATGCCTCCTCCAATGAATAGCGCTGTTGGGACGAACGGGACGAGCGGGACATTTTTGTGTGAATATGGTGATTGGGTGCACTTTATTGATAACTGTATGTGTATGTGTGGGGGGATAGTGATTTGTGCAAACTTATCTGAAAAGAAAATGCTAAAAGGAGAAGAAAAACCTGTAAAAAAAAAAAAAAAGGCAGGCACAAACTCTGATAAGAGAACTGCGTCACTTATCAAAGTTTGGCGGCTGCGGGATGTGTGTACGGAGGTTGCGCAAAAAGGCTGAAGGGAAAAAAGTGAGCGCGAGAGTTGATCGGTGAACTGCGTCACCAATCAACGCTCGGCGGCTGTTAAATGGGCGCACGGAAGGAGGTGCAAAGGGGGGTAAAAAGAGGGGGAAGGGAGATGGGGGTGGAAGTGGGGATTGGGCAGGGATCAGTGATCAAAACGTACGGTTGTAGTCAGGTGGCGCAAAAGGGGGGTGAAAAAAAAAAAAAGGAAAACGGCAGGCACAAACTCTGATAAGTGAACTGCGTCACTTATCAAACTTTGGCGGCTGCGGAATGTGTGTACGGAGTTGGCGCAACGGGGGTGAGGGAAAAAAAGCGAGCGCGAGCGTTGATCGGTGAACTGCGTCACCAATCAACGTTCGGCGGCTGTTAAATGGGCGCACGGAAGGAGGTGCAAAGGGGGGTAAAAAGAGGGGGAAGGGAGATGGGGGTGGAAGTGGGGATTGGGCAGGGATCAGTGATCAAAACGTACGGTTGTAGTCAGGTGGCGCAAAAGGGGGGTGAAAAAAAAAAAAAGGAAAACGGCAGGCACAAACTCTGATAAGTGAACTGCGTCACTTATCAAACTTTGGCGGCTGCGGAATGTGTGTACGGAGTTGGCGCAACGGGGGTGAGGGAAAAAAAGCGAGCGCGAGCGTTGATCGGTGAACTGCGTCACCAATCAACGTTCGGCGGCTGTTAAATGGGCGCACGGAAGGAGGTGCAAAGGGGGGTAAAAAGAGGGGGAAGGGAGATGGGGGTGGAAGTGGGGATTGGGCAGGGATCAGTGATCAAAACGTACGGTTGTAGTCAGGTGGCGCAAAAGGGGGGTGAAAAAAAAAAAAAGGAAAACGGCAGGCACAAACTCTGATAAGTGAACTGCGTCACTTATCAAACTTTGGCGGCTGCGGAATGTGTGTACGGAGTTGGCGCAACGGGGGTGAGGGAAAAAAAGCGAGCGCGAGCGTTGATCGGTGAACTACGTCACCAATCAACGTTCGGCGGCTGTTAAATGGGCGCACGGAAGGAGGTGCAAAGGGGGGTAAAAAGAGGGGGAAGGGAGATGGGGGTGGAAGTGGGGATTGGGCAGGGATCAGTGATCAAAACGTACGGTTGTAGTCAGGTGGCGCAAAAGGGGGGTGAAAAAAAAAAAAGGAAAACGGCAGGCACAAACTCTGATAAGTGAACTGCGTCACTTATCAAACTTTGGCGGCTGCGGAATGTGTGTACGGAGTTGGCGCAACGGGGGCGAGGGAAAAAAAGCGATCGCGAGCGTTGATCGGTGAACTGCGTCACCAATCAACGCTCGGCGGCTACTAAATGTGCGCACGGAGGCGGCACAAATGGGGGTGGAGGGGGTAAAAAGAGGGGGAAGGGGGGATTGGGGTGGATGAACGGGGATTGGGGTGGATGAACGGGGATTGGGGTGGATGAACGGGGATTGGGCAGGGATCAGGGATAAAACTTACGTTTAGTTGTCTTCTTTCTTTAGCAGGGATTGTGGTGCTACAGGCTGCTGTGGCACCACAATACCCAGCACGGCAGGGAGATCCAGGCACAAAATCCAGCAGGGAGATCCAGCAGTATGACCGCTCTGTAGGAATCCTCAGCTAGAATGAGGACCCTGCAGAGCGGTCATACACAGGTCAGGCAGGTGACACAGACAGGTCACAGAGCGGTCATGCTGCTGCTGTGATCTGTCATTGGTGGGATCGACCATAACATCGATCCCACCAATCAGAGCTTTCCTGGTGACCTGGCTGTGACCTGCCTAGGATCGGATCTGTTCGCGCCATCCTAGGCAGGTCACAGCCAGGTCACCTGCAGGGCACAGAGCGGTCACAGCATGATCGCCGCTGCGCCCTGTGATTGGCGCGATCGACGATGACATCGATCGCGCCAATCAGCTCCTGCAGGCCCTGCTGGGCCTGCACTGTGTCCTATCCTAGGATCGGTGCTATTAGAGCACCGATCCACGCAGGTTCCGGCAGGGCACAGCGCGGTAATACCGCGCGGTGCCCTGCGATTGGCGCGATCGATGCGATCGGCGATCGCGCCAATCCGGGGTGTTCTTGCCGGTGCCTGGCGTTGCCAGGCACCGGACCTAGGATCGAGTACATCGGTACTCGATCCTAGCCTGTGACCTCATTGTTTCAGCCGCTCCGATTGGCTGAAACAATGAGAATGGCTGTGATTGGCTGTTCAGAATTGAACAGCCAATCACAGCGATCGAGAGGGCGGGTGGGCGGCGACAATGCCCTGGATGCCGAGGCCATCTCCCCCCAGGTGAGATGGCGTCGGAATTTTAATGCGATCACCGCGACTTAAGTCGCGGTATCGCATTAAAGGGCAGGACGTACTATCCCGTCAAGGGTCAGATAGGCCCAGGGCACCTCGACGGGATAGTACGTCCAAGGTCACAGAGGGGCTAAGGGTACCGTCACACACTGCCATTTCGAGCGCTACGACGGTACGATTCGTGACGTTCCAGCGATATCGTTACGATATCGCTGTGTCTGACACGCAGCAGCGATCAGGGATCCTGCTGAGAATCGTACGTCGTAGCAGATCGTTTAGAACTTTCTTTCGTCGCTGGATCTCCCGCTGGCATCGCTAGATCGGTGTGTGTGACACCGATCTAGCGATGCGTTCGCTTGTAACCAGGGTAAACATCGGGTTACTAAGCGCAGGGCCGCTCTTAGTAACCCGATGTTTACCCTGGTTACAAGCGTAAAACTAAAAAAAAACAAACAGCACATACTTACATTCTGGTGTCTGTCAGGTCCCTTGCCGTCTGCTTCCCGCACTCAGTGACTGCCGGCCGTAAAGTGAAAGCAGAGCACAGCGGTGACGTCACCGCTGTGCTGTGCTTTCACTTTCACTTTACGGCCAGCAGTCACAGTGCGGGAAGCAGACGGCAAGGGACCTGACGGACACCAGGTTATGTACAGCAAATGACTGTGAGGTCAGTGATTGGCTGCAGCGGTCATGTAAATAATGCACAGGTCGACATTACTTTTGGTACCAGAGGGGAACACCGACACGAATGAGAATCACTAAGTAATGTAATAGGAGGTTTTCAATTTTATTTTTTAAGACCATCCCTTACTCTTTTGAAAATTTGGCAAAATAAGAGAAAATTAAAGCCCACAACTGTCAGGTGACTGGCACAGGCCCCCCTTCAGAGAAACGTCTAAGGCTATGTGCACACATTGCGGATCCACCACTGTGGGTCCGCAGCGGTTTCCCATGCGTTTACAGTACAATGTAAACCTATGGAAAACGGAATCCGCTGTGCACATGCTGCGGAAAAATCGTGCGGAAATGCTGCGGTTTACATTCCTCAGCGTGTCAATTCTTTGTGCAGTTTCTGCAGCGGTTTACACCTGCTCCATAATGGGAATCTGCAGGTGTAAAAAAAAATGCAGGTGGAATCCACACAAAATACGCAAAAAAAAACACAGTAAATCTGCAGTAAAACGCAGTGCCTTATACCTGCGGATTTCTGAAATCCTCTGCGGAAAAATCCGCAGCCCTCAAAAATACGTGTGCACATAGCCTCACAGTCACCTGACCGCTACAGTTAATCACAGGTTTTATCTGTTCTGTGACATCCAGATGGTGCAGTCATCGCTTCCAGAACCGCTGTCGACCACCAGAGAGGTCTGTGGCTGAATTCCCGGGGGTGACAGGAGGGCAATATCTCTCTGTATAGGATTTATTTTAAATAAACTGGTATGTATATACTGTATATTTTCCCCATCTCAGATAACCCCTTTAATGCCAGGCAGGATACAATACAAACATAACACATCCTCTTCTATTTACCTTCATGGTCACACAGTCTCCTGCTGCCTGTGGCTCCTGTGCTTACCTGGTGTATACCAAAGAGGGCACACAGCAGGCAGCCAGGGGGGACTGGTACCATTGTCATATTAAGGAAGCAATTTATGACGTGGGATTTACACTGCTGGCATCACTGCTATATTCTAGTGACAGTGACAAGCGCATAATACCGGGGGCATAGGAGAACAGAGGGAGGCACAAGAGAACAGAGGGGGGGCACGAGAGAACAGAGGGGGGGGGGGGGGCTCGAGAGAATTACAGTGACGGTTGCGCACTCTAATTGTGAATATAGCGGAACCTCAGAATATGACCGCTCTGTTATTGAAAATAAATCTATATACAAAAGCGAACATTGATTTTACCGCCATATTGTGACAATATGCAACTTTGATGGTCGCAATACTCTGAGTGCCCTTATAACAATACAATAATGCTGAAGTGCCCACTTTACATTTAATAATGTCCCCTAAGTTCCCCCATGTACTGCTCCATTATACACAGTATGGTGAGCTCAAAGCTTCCATATACACTGTATAAGGCCCCCACAGCTCCCCTATACACAGTATGATGATTCTATAACTCCCCTATACACCGTATAATGTTCTCATTGCTCCCTTTACACAGTATAATGCTGACAGATCTCCACTATAGAAAGTATAATGCCCCCCCAGAGCTCCCCTATATACAGTGTAATGGGCCAACAGCTCCCATATGCACAATATGCCTTCACAGTTCCCTATACACAGTATGGTGGGTCCACAGCTCCCTTCTAAACAGTATGATGGGCCCGCAGCTTCCGTCAAACTGTATGATATCCCTCACAGTTCTCCTGTACACAGTATGATGGACCCACAGCTCCCTTATACACAGTATGATGGACACACAGCTCCTCTATATACAGTATGATGGGCCCACAGCTCCTCTATACACAGTATGATGGGCCCGCAGCTTCCTTATACACAGTATGATGGGGCCACAGCTTCCTTGTACACAGTATGATGGGCCCGCAGCTTCCTTATACACAGTATGATGGGGCCACAGCTCCCTTATACACAGTATGGTGGGGCCACAGCTTCCTTATACACAGTATGGTGGGGCCACAGCTTCCTTATACACAGTATGATGGGCCCGCAGCTCCCTTATATACAGTATGATGGGCCCGCAGCTCCCTTATATACAGTATGATGGGCCCGCAGCTCCCTTATACACAGTATGATGGGCCCACAGCTCCCTTATACACAGTATGATGGGACCACAGCTCCCTTATACACAGTATGATGGGCCCGCATCTCCCCTATACACAAGATGATGGGCCCGCAGCTCCCTTATGCACAGTATGATGGGCCCGCAGCTCCCTTATACACAGTATGATGGGCCCACAGCTCCCTTATACACAGTATGAAGGGACCACAGCTTCTTTATACACAGTATGATGGGGCCACAGCTCCCTTATACACATTATGATGGGCCCGCAGCTCCCTTATACACAGTATGATGGGCCCGCAGCTCCCTTATACACAGTATGATGGGCCCGCAGCTCCCTTATACACAGTATGATGGGCCCGCAGCTCCCTTATACACAGTATGATGGGGCCACAGCTCCCTTATACACAGTATGATGGGCCCGCAGCTCCCTTATACACAGTATGATGGGCCCGCAGCTCCATTATACACAGTATGATGGGCCCGCAGCTCCCTTATACACAGTATGATGGGCCCACAGCT
The DNA here is from genome assembly GCF_032444005.1 of Ranitomeya imitator. Lineage (NCBI taxonomy): Eukaryota > Metazoa > Chordata > Amphibia > Anura > Dendrobatidae > Ranitomeya > Ranitomeya imitator. The sequence continues at coordinate 341,467,760 of NC_091287.1, forward strand.
CCCTTATACACAGTATGATGGGACCACAGCTTCTTTATACACAGTATGATGGGGCCACAGCTCCCCTATACACAGTATGATGGGCCCGCAGCTCCCTTATACACAGTATGATGGGCCCGCAGCTCCCTTATACACAGTATGATGGATGGGGCCACAGCTCCTTATACACAGTATGATGGGCCCGCAGCTCCCTTATACACAGTATGATGGGCCCGCAGCTCCCTTATACACAGTATGATGGGCTCGCAGCTCCCTTATACACAGTATGATGGGCCCACAGCTCCCTTATACACAGTATGATGGGACCACAGCTTCTTTATACACAGTATGATGGGCCCGCAGCTCCCTTATACACAGTATGATGGGCCCGCAGCTCCCTTATACACAAGATGATGGGCCCACAGCTCCCTTATACACAGTATGATGGGCCCGCAGCTCCCTTATACACAGTATGATGGGCCCACAGCTCCCTTATACACAGTATGATGGGCACGCAGCTCCCTTATACACAGTATGATGGGCCCGCAGCTCCATTATACACAGTATGATGGGCCCGCAGCTCCCTTATACACAGTATGATGGGCCCACAGCTCCCTTATACACAGTATGATGGGACCACAGCTTCTTTATACACAGTATGATGGGGCCACAGCTCCCTTATACACAGTATGATGGGCCCGCAGCTCCATTATACACAGTATGATGGGCCCGCAGCTCCCTTATACACAGTATGATGGGCCCGCAGCTCCCTTATACACAGTATGATGGGACCACAGCTTCTTTATACACAGTATGATGGGGCCACAGCTCCCTTATACACAGTATGATGGGGCCACAGCTCCCTTATACACAGTATGATGGGCCCGCAGCTCCATTATACACAGTATGATGGGCCCGCAGCTCCCTTATACACAGTATGATGGGCCCACAGCTCCCTTATACACAGTATGATGGGACCACAGCTTCTTTATACACAGTATGATGGGGCCACAGCTCCCTTATACACAGTATGATGGATGGGGCCACAGCTCCTTATACACAGTATGATGGGCCCGCAGCTCCCTTATACACAGTATGATGGGCCCGCAGCTTCCTTATACACAGTATGATGGGCCCGCAGCTCCCTTATACACAGTATGATGGGCCCGCAGCTCCCTTATACACAGTATGATGGGCCCACAGCTCCCTTATACACAGTATGATGGGGCCACAGCTTCCTTATACACAGTATGATGGGCCCGCAGCTCCCTTATACACAGTATGATGGGCCCGCAGCTCCCTTATACACAGTATGATGGGCCTGCAGCTCCCTTATACACAGTATGATGGGGCCACAGCTCCCTTATACACAGTAGGATGGGCCCGCAGCTCCCTGTCATGATTTGGCAGTGTGCAGTCACATAAAGTGACTGCAGACATTTATTCCAAACCTTTATCAACTTTATAGTATTAAATTGCTTATTATTAAATTATTAAAGCACCACTCTAGCAGGTGTTTATTTCCATCACTGGAGTGGTGTTTTAAGCGCAGGTCCCCGTTCCCAGTCATTTACTCATCCTCCGGCGTATTCACTATTTTGTGGCACTGCTGCAGTCCCACGGCTCAAACTTGTGAAGCTATGTCACAAGCGCTCAATGTAAGACTATGAGGCTATGTGCACACGTTGCGGATTCGTATGCGGATTTTTCCCGCACCGTTTTTGCAAAATCCACAGGTAAAATGTGCTGCGTTTTACATGCGTATTTACCGCGGATTTCCTGCTTTTTTGTGAGGATTTTGCCTGCGTTTTTACACCTGCGGATTCCTATACAGGAGCAGGTGTAAAATGCTGCAGAATCTGCACAAAGAATTGACATGCTGCAGAAAATACAACGCAGCGTTTCCGTGTGGTATTTTCAACACCATGTGCACTGCGGATTTGGTTTTCCATAGGTTTACATGGTACTGTACAACGCATGGAAAACTGCTGCGGATCCGCAGCGGCCAATCCACTGCGGATCCGCATCCAAATCCGCACCGTGTGCACATAGCCTGAGAGTGAGAGAGAGGCCAGAACGAGGCTCCCATAGACTCACATTGATTAGTGACCTCTGCGCTGCTCCATGAAACACTGGAGCCGCGGACAGGTCACTAACTGCAGGCGATGGAGCCGAACAGAGACAAAAACAGATGAGAACGCCAGAAGGTAACAGACAGGGGGCAGCGGACTTGGATTTTCAGCACCGCTCCAGCAGTGAAATAAAAAAAAATGCCGGAGTGGTGCTGTAAATGTGATGCAGCTCTTGGCTACTATATGGGGGCTTCGTATACTTATACTCATAAAAGACCCAGGTGGCACGTATCAAAAGCCCTCTACCACCCCCATCTCCAGCCTCCCCAGACAGCAAATATTACATGTGATGGAGTACATATAATATCATAAAAAACATTATAATATTCAGCCCCAATACCCCCATCATCTCACATCCATCCCTCAGTGCCCTGTCCCACTTCACCCACCTTCAGCCCCCACAACACCCCCATGGTCTCACATTTACCCCCCAGTGCCCTGTCTCCCCTCCCCCACTTCAGTACCCAATAACCCCATCATCTCTCATCCACCCCATCAGTACCCTGTCCCTCTCACCCACTTTCAGCGCCCACAACACCCCCATAGTCTCACATTTACCCCCTCAGTGCCCTGTCTCCCTCCCCCACAATACCCTCATGCTCTCACATCCACCCCCTCAGTACCCTGTCCCCCCTCACCCACAATACCCCAATGGTCTCACATTCACATCACAGTGACATACCTGAATTTAATAAGCCTAAAATGTTCCATCCCCAGCACTTACTAATAAAGTTTGCAGGCAGGACCAGGAAGTGTCTTGGTGAAATGCAACATGTGGGCACTAGGACCCAGCGTGCCTGAGCCAATCTCAGCATGCACAAAGTGAAGAACTGCAGCCAGGGAAAAGCTTCGTGATCAGGTCAGAAGGGGCGAAACCATTCACTGTAGGAGGGAGACTGCAGCCGGCCACTGTGCTAGCAGAGTGCAGAGTCTCCGTCAGATGGGAGCAGAGCAGACATCATACAGCTCTGCTCCTATGCTGTGTTCTGTATGTCACAGAAGTGGCCCTGGCTCCCGGTGGGCCCCTTTAAGTGACAGGGCCCGGGGCGATGGCCCCCTCTGCCCCCTCCAGTTGCTACGCTACTGTGTAGCAGGCAAGCAGCCACAGTCCCTGCCCACAGGCTGTGCTTAGTTCATTCAATCACAAGTAGCTCATCTTCCTGGCTGGGGTGGCTCACCCCTTCCTAATCTCGTCCCTCAGTACTTAACTTTTAACCGGACAAGTTTGTGTGAGGAGGCAGCACCGCGCCCGGCATCCCCGCCGCCTCCTGCTGGTGACACAGCCTCATGCTTATGGCTAGTACCCGGCACATCTGATCTGACTGCAGGGGGCGGCGCTGCGCTGCCGCCCCCTGTTTTGAGGGACTGGATGCCGCTAGAGGCAAAGTGCTCAACTCACCTCATTATAGCGGCGCCCCTGGTATTACCCTCCGAAACCGGTAAGTCAGTGATGAAGTCTATTGACAAATGAGTCGAAGGTCTATTGGGAATCACCAAAGGTTGGAGAGACCCAGATGGGCGAGAACGAGAGGACTTGGAACGCGCACACACACTGCAGGCAGCGACATATTCCTGTACATCATGTCTTACCCCAGACCACCAAAAACGCAGAGTGAGTAGGTCCGCGGTAACCTTACTTCCAGGGTGTCCGGCCAAAACCGAGTCATGATGCTCATTTATGACCCTGAGACGGAGATTAGCTGAAACACAAAGTTTACCTAACGGACAGGCTGCTGGGGCGTCCCCCTGTGCCTCTACCACCTCTTTCTCAAATCAGAATTAATTGCGGTGACTACTACACCCTTCTGCAGTATAAGACCTGGTTCATAATTATCCCCACCCCCCGGGAAACAACGGGATAACACATCAGCCTTGACATTCTTATTTCCTGGCTGGTATGTAATGTAGAAATTGAACCTGGCGAAGAACAGAGACCACCTTGCCTGCCTAGGTGTAAGACGCTTTGCAGATTCTAAATATAACAGATTTTTGTGATCTGTGATCACCATGACAGAGAGATGTGCTCCCTCCAAAAAATGACGCCATTCCTCAAATGCCCATTTAATTGTCAACAGCTCCCTGTTACCAATGTCATAATTCTTCTCCGTAGGAGATAATTTTTTCGAGAAAAATTCACACGGACGCCACTTACTCGGAGAAATCCCCTGAGACAATACAGCTCCCACCCCTACCTCAGAGGCATCTACCTCTACCACAAATGGCTGAGTGATGTCAGGCTGTATTAATATGGGTGCAGTGGAAAAACACTTTTTCAAAGTTTCAAAAGCTTTACTGGCCGCACTGGACCATACGGAGAAATCCGTGCCTCTCTTGGTCATGTCTGTCAATGGTTTGGCTACCACTGAAAAGTCTTTAATAAATTTGCGATAGAAATTTGCAAAACCTAAAAACCTCTGTAAAGCCTTAAGGTCCTCAGGACGATCCCACTCCAAGACCGCCCTTTCCTTAGCCGGATCCATACAAAAACCTGTGGAGGATAAGAAATAACCCAGAAACGGAATCTCTTTAACCGCGAACATGCATTTCTGGCAAACAATTTATTGTCCCTGAGTACCTGAAGGACCTGCTGTACATGATCCTGATGAGACTCGAGGTCAGGGGAATAAATTAAGATGTCATCGAGATATACCACCACAAACCTACCTATTAAGTGACTAAGTATATCATTGACAAAGTGTTGAAACACAGCATGAGCATTACTTAACCCAAAAGGCATAACCAAGTTCTTGTAATGTCCCTCTGGAGTATTAAACGCCGTCTTCCATTCATCCCCCTCCTTCATCCGAATGAGATTATACGCCCCCTGAGATCTAATTTGGAGAACCATTTAGACCCACAATTTGGTTAAAGAGTTCCGGAATAAGAGGGAGCGGAAAAGAATCCCGGACCGTAATCTGATTTAATTCACGGAAGTCTAAGCATGGGCGTAAACCCCTGTCCTTCTTCTTAACAAAAAAGAAGCCGGCAGCAATGGGTGATGACGAGGGTCTGATATGACCCTTGGCCAGATTTTCTATGATATAGTCCTTCATGGCTTGTCTCACTGGGGCAGAGATGTTGTATAGCCTACTCTTAGGCAGTTTAGCACCAGGAATGAGACGTATGGCGCAATCATAAGGACGGTGTGGAGGTAGCTCTCGACTCCCCTCCTCAGAGAATACATCCTCAAAATCTGAGATGAACTCTGGCAAAGCCTGAGAACTCAATCCGGCCAGCCGAGTACCCAGGCAATGTTCCTGACAAAACTCACTCCATCTAGTAATCTCCCGAGTCTGCCAGTCTAACACCGGGTTGTGTAACGTGAGCCATGGTAAACCGAGAACTACAGGCGACGGCAAAACCCCAACACATAACAAACTAATGACTCAGAGTGCAATGCCCCTATTTGTAGGCTCACCCCACGGACGATCTGAGTGAAAGTCCCCTGGCTCAAGGGTGCAGAATCAATGGCAATTATAGGTATGGGTCTAGACAACTCTTGAGTCTTAAACCCATGTGCCTGAACATACCCAGCATCAATTAAATTAAACCCTGCCCCAGAGTCCAGAAAGGCAGAGATATTGAACTTATTTGCACCAAGACGAATATTGGCTGGTAGGAAAAATTGAGGTTTACCTAAGGAGGAAATTAGTACACCTGAGTTGCCAACCTCCCCGCAACCTGGGCTCAATAGTTTTCCAGCGGTTGTCTTCTAGAAGGACACACATTCACATAATGACCCCTTCTGCCACAAAAAAATATGCACCTCCCTTATGCTGTACTACAGCAGCCCCCTTAGAACGAGAAGCGCCACCCAACTGCATAGGTTCCCCTAGAGACTCAGATTCTGGTGAGTTCAAATCTGAATTACCCTTGAATAGCGGCGATTCATTAAGTCTCTGACGCCGGCGGCGGTCCACATGGATCGCAAGAGACATAGCTGCCTCCAGTGTGGTTGATGTCTCCTGTAGGGCGAAGGCATCTTTTATTTTAACAGATAGGCCCTGATAAAATTGACTGCGGAGTGCAGGGTCATTCCACATTGTGTCAGTGGCCCATCTCCAAAACTCAGAGCAGTACTCCTCTACTGGCCGGTCTCCCTGTGTAAGATGGCGTATTGTGGACTCAGCGAGGGAGACGCGGTCAGGATCATCATACACTTGACCGAAGACTCGAAAAAACTCCTCCACAGTCTGTAACGGCAAAGCGTCAGCGGGAAGTGAAAATGCCCAGGCCTGAGGGTCACCTTGTAGGAGCAATACTATAATTCCAACCCTCTGCTCCTCTGAGCCTGAAGTGTGAGGACGCAACCTAAAATACAATTTACAGGTCTCCCTGAAAGTAACAAATTTGTCACGCCCCCAGAGAACCTGTCAGGTAACGCAATTTTAGGCTCCAGCAAAGCTTGTGGAGGTGAAGCAACCCCTGCAGTGGCCACTGGAGTGCGCTGCACAACCGCCGAGCGGAGGTCAGCCACCTCTAGACTGAGTTGCTGCATTTGTCCAGCTAAAGCAGCAATGGGGTCCATATTGGACCAAGAAAATTTTTTAAGGTCAGTGATACTGTCACGCCGTAAGCGGCGATAAAGGGGCAGGATGGCGTACTGGGACCCGCACCTGTCCCTACCACTTTAATGGGGCTCTGGCTTTCCCTTATCTCGGGGGTACCTATGATGGTTAGGAGGCCCGAGCCGCCAGCGTATCCCTGTCTCCTGTGCAGGCCCTATCAGTGGCCCCCTCTCCCCCCAAGGGAGGTGGACTGCACCAGTGTAATAATACAACAAATAACAGGGTAACAAAGTCTCAAACTCACCAAATGCTCACACAACCACAAAGGAAACACAGAGAAGGGTAGAGAAGGAATAAACTAGGAAAGAAAACAGGTTAAACATGCAACCAAAACAGCAGACACCAATCTCTGTAAATAAACCTCCAACACCAACGCTCCTTCAACCTCCAGCCAGGCAGTAGAACTGATCATGGACACTAGCTGTAGTCAGGACTGGGTCTACATAGAGGATCAGATTACAAAATCCACTTCAGCTGAGAGAGACCCAGCTCTCAGCAATAAGGTTAACTCCTGCACTGCTGGCACAAAGCAGCCAGGTCAGAATACAGGTGAAGAGCTTCTGTTCACTGTGTGTGAACGAGGCCCAGAGAGCTGCGGTTCTCTGGAACCTCTCTGTCGCGGTAGCCCCGTGACAGAAGCTCAGTAATGTGTGTGGCCTCCACATGCCTGTATGACCTCCCTACAATGCCTGGGCATGCTCCTGATGAGGCAGCAGATGGTGTCCTGAGGGATCTCCTCCCAGGCCTGGACTAAAGCATCTGCCAACTCCTGGACAGTCTGTGGTGCAACATGACGTTGGTAGATGGTGCGAGACAGGGGTGTAATTACAACAGGTGCAGGGGTTGCAATCGCACCCGAACCCTGGAGCCTAAGGGGCCATAAAAGTCCCTTTGGCCTATAGACAAAGACTATTGCTATTAAAGATTTAAAATATTTGGGGACCCCGTTGGAGCTTTTCATCGTGGCCCATGAGTTTCAAGTTACGCCACTGTGTGTATATATATATATATATATATATATATATATATATACAGGGTGGTCCAAAAGTAGGCGGACAGTATGTGTAATAGGGTTATGAAGGGGAAGATTTATCAAACATGGTGTAAAGTGAAACTGACTCAATTGCCCTTAGCAACCAATCAGATTCCACTTTTCATTCTTCACTGACTCTCTGGCAAATGAAAGGTGAAATCTGATTGGTTGCTAAGGACAACTGAGTCAGTTTCACACATCCAGTTTTCACAGATAAATCTCCCCCAAATCTGTTTTCTTTTCAGATAATTCAGATAACCCATAATGGCAAATAATTTACATACAGATCAAAGGAAATGGATTTTAAAAGAGTATTGGAAATCTCAAAATGCTGAAACAGTTAGAGCAAATTGGGTTGAAACATTTGGTACTCAAGCCCCAAAGAGACAAACCATTTAACGCATTCGTGACAAATTCAATGCCACAAGCTCAATCCTTAATGCTCCAAAAACTGGTCGACCCAAAACAGCCTGTACAGAAAATAATAAACAACTTGTTACTGAAACATTTGTTCAGAGTCCAAAAAAAGTCCACAAGAAGAGTCTCTTTAGAATTGGGAATTTCACGAGCTTCCATCCTGCAAATCCTGAAATCTATTGGGTGGAAAGCTTATCGTCCACGTCTAATTCATGGTTTATTGGAGGATGATCGAGACAGGCACGTTCACCAGACTTGACATAAGAGATGCATTTCAAGAAATTAATACCCAAAGAGACTTGTGCAAAAATGTTTGTTGAAGCACAAGAGACAGACATCAAAGCTGTGCAAGTTGTGATGGAAAACAGTTTGAGCACCAACGATGATAAAATTTAAGGGCTTTTGTATTATTGTTCCGAATAAAATTTAATTGCCAATGTTATGCTTCTGTTAGTAAATATAATCTAATATATAAAGCTGAATGTGTGTGTGTGTGTGTGTGTATGTGTGTGTATATATCCGGGATTGGCATCTGCACCGTCGCAGCTACAGCCACAAAATGTTGCACAGTCACACGTCTGGACCCTGAGAGCGTCATAGGCTATGTTGTGAAGCGAAATTTTAACCCAGTGCTTTCCAATTCACCAAACAATTTTGCCCCTATCTACATAATGGGGAAAAAGTGAAAGGAAAAGTGTTGGAGGCAAATTGACAGCTGCCAGATGTGAACAAGGGGGACTTAAAGAATGAGAGCCATGGCACCAAAGAGTATATACCGTACAGTTGATAAGGTGGGGCCTGACATGGGATACTCACGACATACGCGGATATGAACACACACACACAAAATGCGCCACACACTACCATGTGCTTGAACACATATACCACCCTCAGCACACATTTCACCACACATACACCAACCTCGCCACATAAAAGTTGAAACACAAAAATCACCGCTCAAAACTCGCCATGTGCAAAATTCGCCACATGCAAAACTCGCCACATGCAAAACTAGGCTCACGCAAAACTAGCCACATGTGAAAACTCACCTCATGGAAAACTCGCCACACGCAAAACTTGCACACGCGGAAAAATTGCTACATGCACAAAAGTTGCAACACATGCAAAAGTTGCCTCACACAAAACTTGCACATACTCAAAACACACCACACATAAAACTCGCCACGCGCAAAATTCGCCATGCGCAAAACTTGCTGCACACAACTTGCTGTCCCATGCAACTCGACACACAAAAAGTTGCTACACGCATGTCGCCACACAAAACTCATCTCACAAAAGTCGCTACATGCATGTCGCCACACGCAACTCAACACACACAACTTGACACATGAAACTCGCCCTAAAACACACACAAGTCTGGTATTATCCTTCAAAAATAAAAATCTGATTAATAAGCAGATAAACTACAAGAGCAACAAATGTACCATATAGGAAATACGGCAGCTTTCAGTCACATGACCTGTCTATTATGTGTATGTGTAAGCTAATATATACTGCCAGGGGGGAGGGCTTCCTGTTGGCTGGGGATTTATCAGGCTGCCAATTTAGCTTACAAATCAGCCAAACCAGATCTCCGCTTTGCACTGACGAGGGGCAGTACCTCAAAACACAGGGTCTGCAAATTGAGATCCTGGTTTTGGCTATTATCCTAAATCATGTGACAAGGCTCGTTAAAGGGTCGACATTGACTGTTAGGGTTGCTACTTCCAATAGGTGGCACTAGAGTTCTAGTCCTCTTCCTCTCTGAAGAGACAATTTGCAAATACTGAGGTAAAAATACTGACCAAATAACATGTGAACGAGGTCTAATACAGGAGGAGATGACATACAGGTACATACTATATATAGGGGAGATGACACACAGGTATATACTATATACAGGAGCAGATGACACACAGGTATATACTATATACAGGAGGACATAACGTACAGGTATATACTATATATAGGAGGAGATGACATACAGGTATATACTATATACAGGAGGAGATGACACATGTATATACTATATACAGGAGATGACATACAGGTATACACTATATAAAAGGAGATGACACATAGGTATATAGAGGAGGAGATGACATACAGCAGGTATATACTATGTACAGGGGAGATGACATACAGGTATATACTATATACAGGAGATGACATACAGGTATATACTATATACAGGAGGAGATGACACATAGGTATATACAATATACAGGAAGAGATGACATACAACAGGTATATACTATTTACAGGGGAGATGACATACAGGTATATACTATATACAGGGAAGATGACATACAGGTATATACTATATACAGGAGATGGCATACAGGTGTATACTATATATAAGGGAGATGACAAACATGTACAGTATATATTGAGGGGAAAATGAGAGGTGTGAGGTGAAAATGATAGGTGTGAGGTGAAAATAAAAAGGTGTGAGTGCAAAATGAGAGGAGTGAGGGAAAATAGTGGAGTGATAGGAAAATGATACGAAAATGTCCCCATTGGTCCCCCAAAACACAATATAATAGTTAACAGTGTTCTGACACTGTGTGTCTCCTGAAATGAGAGTCACACTGCCAGGAGAAAATTAGCTTTATTCCTCACTGCAGCCTCGGGGGCGGCGCTGGCACGGTTTCAGTCACCACTCTTAGTATAGAGCAGCAGCTGTAACTGCGCCTCTTGGGGTATGTGCACACATTGCGGATTCCCCATGGATTTACTGTGGATTTTGTTGGTTTTGTGCGAATTTCACCTGCGGTTTTACACCTCCAAATTCCTATTAATAGGTGTAAAACGCTGTGGAATCCGCACAAAGAATTGACATGCTGCGGAAAATAAACTGCTGCGTTTCCGCACGGTATTTTCCGCAGCATGTGCACTGCGGATTTTGTTTTCCATAGGTTTACATGGTACCATACCACGCATGGAAAACTGCTGCAGATCCACAGCAAAATCCACAATGTGTGCACATACCCTTAACGTGCCATTCTAGCATTCAAATAAAAAAAATGCTGGAGTGATGCTTAAATGTGATGTAGCTTTTGGCTTAAGGTACCGTCACACATAACGATATCGTTAACGATATCGTTGCTTTTTGTGACGTAGCAACGATATCGTTACCGAAATCGTTATGCGTGACAGCGACCAACGATCAGGCCCCTGCTGGGAGATCGTTGGTCGCTGGGAAATGATCAAAACTTTATTTTGGTCGCTGATCTCCCGCTGTCATCGCTGAATCGGCGTGTGTGACGCCGATTCAGCGATGTCTTCACTGGTAACCAGGGTAAATATCGGGTTACTAAGCGCAGGGCCGCGCTTAGTAACCCGATGTTTACCCTGGTTACCATTGTAAATGTAAAAAAAAAACACTACATACTTACATTCCAGTGTCTGGTCACGTCCCTCGCCTTCAGCTTCCCGCACTGACTGTGAGCGCCGGCCGGCCGTAAAGCAGAGCACAGCGGTGACATCACCGCTCTGCTTTACGGCCGGCCGGCGCGCCGCTCACAGTCAGTGCGGGAAGCTGAAGGCGAGGGACGTGACCAGACACCGGAATGTAAGTATGTAGTGTTTTTTTTTTTTACATTTACAATGGTAACCAGGGTAAACATCGGGTTACTAAGCGCGGCCCTGCGCTTAGTAACCCGATGTTTACCCTGGTTACCCGGGGACTTCGGCATCGTTGGTCGCTGGAGAGCTGTCTGTACAGCGCTGAAACAGCGACGCTGCAGCGATCGGCATCGTTGTCTATATCGCTGCAGCGTCGCTAAATGTGACGGTACCTTTACCCAGCTGGTTAGTATAATAAGCCCCCTACCTCCCCATCCCAGAGAACGACTATTACATGTGATGGAGTGCATATAATCTGGTAACCATCTAATAATCAGCCCTCCCCCCAGTGCCTGTCGCCCCCTCACCCACCTCAGCCCTCACAATACCCTTATCTTCTCACATTCATGCCCCAGTTATCCCCCTCCCCCACCTAAGCCCCCACAACACCCCCATCCTCTCACATTTACCCCCCAGGGACCATGACATGCCTACCAATTTAATGCATCTTATCCCCACTTACCAATGACGTTTGCAGCAGGACCAGGAAGTATCTAAGTGAAATGCAGGTGGCCACTAGGACCCAGCGTGCTGCCCTGAGCCAATCCCAGCGTGCACAGGGAGGGAAGAAACCTGCAGCCTGGGAGGAGGTCCTGAGGTCGGTCAGCACAATACAGTGCAGGAGGGAGATTCTGCAACAGGCCACTGTGCTGCCAGCGTGCAGAATCTCCGTCAGGCAGGGGAGCAGGCATTATACTGCTCTCCTCCTGTGCTGTATTGTGCCTCATCACGGAAGTGGCAGTGCCGGCTTCCAGTGGGCCCCTTCATGTGACAGGACCCGGGGTGATGGCCCCCTCTGCCCCCCCAGTAGCTACGCTACTGATGAGGCTTATTTAAATTAAATACAGCCTCCAAAACCGTTTAATGTTCATTTTTGCAGGTTGTGTGAAAAAACGCATTACGGATGTCATACGGATTACATACGCAACATGACATGCGCAAAATACGCGACCACACCTTGCCTACGGATTACATATGGATCAACATTTTGGGATTTTTTCTGCGTATTACGGCTGTAAAATACGCACCGTATTTACCTATGCTGAGTGTGACGCCGGCCTAAAGGTCTAACCACGAGCAATGGCTGACCATAGAAGCCTATATCGAACTAAACACTAATGATTTATTTACTAAACTTTTTCTGTTAAAAAAAATATATTTTTAGACATTGCCTTGTGTACAGCCAAACTAGTCATCCGAATGCATATCAAGGTTCTGACTGCCAAGTGGCAGCAAATATTGTATAAATTGCAGATTAAATAACTTTCCTGTGGACGTCTAACCTCTCTCCAATAAAGAGGTAAGTTATGGATGAAGGTTTTGTGTATGATGCGGTTAAAGAATTCTCCAAGAATTTAGGAGGATGAAACGAAAAGGGAAACTGTCAGCAGGTTTTTGCTGCCACATCTGAGAGCAGCATGATGAAGACAAAGAGAGCCTGAATCCAACGATATATCACTTAGGTTACTGGGTGCAGCAGTTCTGCCACAAAGTTTTTAGATTTAGCAATGAAGCAGAGCTGAGAAAGTTAACCCCACCCAAATTAGGCTTTCCATGTACATAGCTGTAGACTCTGAGCTGGTTATCAAAGGAGGGGGTGGGGTTGGACTACCAGGCACCCTCTGCTGTGTCCCTTTTGTGTCCAGCATTGATAGGCTCCTGGTGCTATAACAATCATTGCTTCTAAACAAAAGCTCAAGGCATGCTGAATTCTGTGTGTTAACCCCTTCAGCATACGGTCTTCAGATCAAATAGCAAAAACATGCTGATTCCCTTTAAGGGTATATATCAACTCAATTCAGAGTTCTGAACCTATGATTGCAGAATTTACAGGACAACATGTTAAAGGGGTGATCCGGCATGTAAAATAAAATTTTCTAAATCTGTCCTTACATCTTAATCACTTTTGTAATTTGCTTTATTACACAACACCCTACATAGTAAGCAGAGATAAGCCCTACCCCCCAAATAGACATCACTTTCGATAGTGGGGCTGTTCTCTGTTTGCCTATGACAAAAATGGTCCACGATAGATGGTTACTTGCTAAATGCCATTCACACTGCTACTGAAGGAGAAGGAAAGTGTAATTTCTTATTGTAAATTCTCTTTCCTGCAGTCCTAAGCTGCTGCTTGCACCTTTTTACAGTATGTCATATAGTCAACCACACATATTGTGGTTGTTTTTGTTATACTAGACTATTTTTAATAAGTTCTGTCTTGCATTGCTAAAGACGAGGTGCTTTTGTATTGCTTACATCCAATATACCCACACGATTCGCCAGCTTTAGCAAGGGTGTATAAATTGACATTACTGCAGATTCGCTACAATCAAATATTTAAAAAAAAAACACAAGGTCGGTGCCATTTATATGATTAGAACAGACTCTCATCTTTTATTCTGGAGAATACTACTGGAAATTTATGAAAGTGTCAATTAAAGGGCTTTTCCTAATATATGTACCACCTATCTGCAACTGAGGTAATACATGTCTGATCTCTGGGACACCTACTGTACACTCAAAGGGAATCTGTCACCACATTTGACCTATCTAAACAATTAATATGGGAATACATGTTATAGAATGCTGAAAAGTCCTACCTGTGTGTCTCATATCAGATGTGTTGTTGATAAATTATTATTATTATTTATTATTATAGCGCCATTTATTCCATGGCGCTTTACATGTGTGAAGGGGTATACATAATAAAAAACAAGTACACTAATCTTAATCAATACAAGTCACGACTGGTACATGAGGAGAGCGGACCCTGCCCGTGAGGGCTGACAATCTACAGGGGATGGGCGAGGATACAATAGGTGAGGGTAGAGCTGGTTGTGTAGTGGTTTGGTCTATCGTTGGTTACTGCAGGTTGTAGGCTTGTCGGAAGAGGTAGGTCTTCAGGTTCTTTTTGAAGGTTTCCACGGCAGGCGAGAATCTGATATGTTGGGGTAGAGAGTTCCAGAGTAAGGGGGAGGCGCGGGAGATAAATCATCTTTTATCACTTTATATAAATGACCTCTTCCAGGTTCTGGGGAGGATGTTGCCTGGAAGATAACTCTGCCTCCAGAGATTATTTTACATGAAGGTGAGTTACAAGTGTACAAGTGCTCTCCTGATCTCACTGCAGAGCTGTGTGTGATTATACCTGACACATCTGCAGCTTCCTCTCAGCTTCCAGTTCACAGGCACACAGGGCTGCAATATTGTTACAATACAGCAGAGCTCAGAGGACAGCAAATGTGTTTAACACAGAACAGGAAAAATGAAATGTATCTTCTTGCAGTTTCTTGTCTCACAGTGGTAACTCCCCTTCAAGTAAAATAATCTCTAGAGGCAGAGTTATCTTTCATCCACCCCATTGCCTGAAACAGCTCATTTACATATAAGAAACACGTTGATTTCTCTGGAATAAGACATCGGATTGCAAAAATCAAGGTAAAGTTTTATTCAGCTTCCTCTGACCTACATGCCCATATAGATGGCTTAGGAGGGGCGATCCTACTGGCAGGCTCCCTTTAAAGACAGGATCCAAGCCTGCTTTTTTCCTAGCTGCAGTCGCAAATAAATGGAAAATGGAATAGTATGGTTGCACATTATTTATGGGACTGATGACACTTTGTTATCTCAGCTAGCCACATAACAAATGGGGTGGCACATGCGTGTGTAACCCTGATGCTCTGAATAGTGGTTAACACGGACTCAAGAATAACGGTTCTAGGGAACACTAGTGATCAGACATTTATCAGTTATACTGTTAATAGGTCATAAAGGTCATTATTTGGATAAACTTTTTAAGACTAATTACAATTTTCAATGTGTTCATGGGCCACATTAGAGGTCTATCGAAAACTAAATATCCTCTGAAACAATTCAGAAACTAGAACAGAATTCTATGTTCAGCTTGGTATGGACAAATGTGGTTCTGGTGGTAAGGCACACACATATTCCTACAGTATGAATATCTACAGCTCTGGCAAAAATTAAGACACCACTGCACAGTTTCATAAAAATCAGCTTTTCTACATGTCTGACAGCCATTCCATTCCAGTGTCAGTTGAATTCCAACCAGAGTACACCTCATTCTACTTAATGTGCTTCTGATTAGGTGATCACCTGAACCAAATCTTATTTAACGAAGTAAAGTATAAAAAACCCTGCTGTTGAGTTCACAATCCTCTTGCAATAGGACAAGCTGGATGGCAAAACAAGTGCTAGTAATATCCCAAAAGTAAAAGGAAAGAAAAAATAACTTTTAACCATGCCAAAGGAGTTGAAAAGTCTTGAGTGAGGAAAAGAAGGGCTTAATTCTGGCTTTACTAGCAGAGGGATACATTGATCTTCATGTTGCCTTCAACCTTAAAATTTCTAAGATGGCAGTCCATTACAACATGGTCAAGCAGCGTACATTGGGGACAACAAAGCTACAGACCGGCAGAGGGGGAAAACGACTCTCCACTGACCGGAATAACTCATCTTATTCGAATGTCACTCAGCAACCGCAGGATGACATCAAGTGACCTACAAAAGGAATGGCAAATGGCAGCTGGGGTGAAGTGCACGGCAAGAACAGTTCATAACAGGCTCCTAGAGGCAGGGCTCAAGTCATGTAAAGCTAGAAAAAAGCCTTTCATCAACGAGAAGCAAAGGAGAGCCAGGCTGAAGTTTGCCAAAGACCATAAGGATTGGACCATAGAGGACTGGAATAAGGTAATCTTCTCTGACGAGTCTAATTTTCAGCTTAGCCCAACACCTGGTCATCTAATGGTTAGACGGAGACCTGGAGAGGCGTACAAAAGCCACGGTGTCTGTGAAATTTGGTGGAGGATCGGTGATGATCTGGGGATGCTTCAGCAAGGCTGGAATTGGGCAGGTTAATCTTTGCAAAGGACATATGATCAAGCCGCATACAAGATTATCCTGGTAAAACAGTTGATTCCTTCTGCTCAGGTAATGCTTCCTAACTCTGAGGACTGGTTTTTCCAGAAGGACAATGCGCCATGCCACACAGCTAGGTCAATAAGGTGTGGATGAAGGACCACCACATCAAATCCTTGTCATGGCCAACCCAATCTCCAGACCTGAAGCCCAATGAAAACCTCTGGAAAGTAAACAAGAGGAAGATGGATAGTCAAAAGCCATCAAATAAAGAAGAACTTCTTAAATTTCTGTACCAGGAGTGGTATTAGGTCACCCGAAGCAGTGTGAAAGACTGGTGGAAAGCATGCCAAGACGCATGAAAATATAATTAGTCTTACTGGTAATTCGGTTTCTAGGAACCTTCCACGACAGCGGTACAGGAGGATGTCTCCCCGCCCTAATGGGGGACAGGAAACACAAAAGAGGTTAAATACCCTCCCCTTCCTCCAGCCTCCAGTGTTTTTTTCTGGACATAGTAGCATGTATAATTACCACTTAGGTGCAGGAACCATTCAATAAGTATCGTTAATGGGGAGGGAAATTTGTGCTGTCGTGGAAGGTTCCTAGAAACCGAATTACCGGTAAGACTAATTTTATTTTCTCCAGTCACCTTCCACGACAGCGGTACAGGAGTAGTACCAACAAATTAATTTCTTAGGGCGGACAACAGCCTGCAGAACTCTTCTGCCAAACTTTAAATCCCTGTTAAAGTCTAGTCTGTAGTGCCTGGTGAACGTGTGAACCGAAGACCAGGTGGCGGCTCTGCATATCTGCTCCGTAGATGCGTCACCTCTCTCTGCCCATGATGTTGACAATGACCGTGTAGAGTGGGCCTTCAGTGATGAAGGAGGATAGGTTCTGAGATGAGTATGCGAGAGATATGGCTTGCTTGATCCAATTGGCGATTGTGCCGCCTTTCTGCCTCTGTTCCTTCCTGAGTGTTGAATAAATAAGTTTCGATCAATCCTCCAACTCTCAGTCTTTTGAAGGTAATAAAGAACCACCCTTCGGACGTCCAGGGTGTGGAAGGACTCTTTCTTCCTGTTGGAAGGATCTGGGCAGAATGAGGGCAGCACTATGTCCTGACCTCTATGAAAATCAGATGTTACCTTAGGTAAGAATGTAGGGTCTAGCCGGAGGACTATACTATCTGATGTTATCTTTAAATAAGGCTCTTGCATGGATATGGCCTGTAGTTTTCCTATCCGTCTGGCGGAGGTAGTGGCCACTAAAAAGACAGTTTTGAGAGTAAGAACCTTTAAAGAAGTTTCCGATAAAGGTTTCAATGGATCTTGTGTTATGCTATTAAGCACCAGATTTAAGTCCCAAGGGGGAATACGGTTATGAACTCTGGGACAGATTCTACTGGCTGAGGTAATGAAGTGTTGTATCCAACGATGGTTGGCTAAGTTCTGGTCAAAAAATGAACTAAGAGCTGAGACCTGAACCTTTAAGGTATTAGGATTAAGCCCTAAATCTAGACCCCTCTGGAGGAAGTTTAAGATCTGGGCAATATTCGGATGGAGTGGGTCTGGAGTGTTCGGAGAACACCAAGATGAGAATTTCTTCCAGACTTTGCCATAAATGGCGTTAGTTACCGGTTTCCTACTTCTCTGAAGAGTCTGAATTACTTCATAGGAAAGGCCTCTTGCTCTTAGTATCTCGGCTTCAGTAGCCATGCTGCGAGGTTCAACCTGTGTAGGTTCGGATGTAATAAGGGACCCTGGTGAAGAAGGTCGCTCTTCTGAGGTAATCGTATTGGACCCTCCTGGGCCATGTCCAACAGTGCACTGTACCAACTCCTTCCCGGCCACAAGAGGGTGATCAGAATTTTTAGTGACCCATTCGGATCGGATTTTCTGTAGCGTTTTTGACAGAATCGGGATTGGAGGGAAAGCATAGGCGAGGTTGAACTCCCAGGGGTGTGAGAAAGCATCCATGCCCGATGCTCTGTCTGTCATGTTTAGGAAAAAATATGTTTGTAGTTTGGTATTCTAGCTGCTGGCAAATAAGTCTACATCCGGGATCCCCCATCGAGATACTAGGGAGAGGAAGACTTCCTGATCTGGGCACCATTCCCCCGGTTGTACATCCCTTCTGCTGAGAAAGTCTGCTTGGGTATTGGCAGACCCCTTTAGATGGACCGCTGTGATAGACAGGAGGTGTCTTTCAGCCCAGGAAAAAATTCTTGAAGCCAGAGATTTTAATTTTTCAAACTTCGTGCCCCCCTGATGACGAAGGTACGCTACAGTGGTCATGTTGTCGCAGTATATTCTGACATGGTAACCTTGGACGAGAGCCGATGCGGCCTTTAAGGCCTCTTCCACCGCCTTCAGTTCTCTGAAGTTTGATGAGCTGGCTCTGGTGTCTGGAGACCATATGCCCTGGAAGTGAGTTTTCTCTACTATGGCTCCTCATCCCCTCCGACTGGCATCGGATGTGAGTATTTTTAGTGGGACCTGGTCCCAGTTGACCCTCTGTTGGAGGTTCCGGTGACACATCCACCATGCCAGGGATATTCTGACATGGTTGGGGAGGAGAACTTTCTTTGATAGGGAGTTCTGCTGTCTGTCCCAAGATGACAAAACATGTGTCTGAAGAACTCTTGTGCAGGATTGGGCCCATGATACTATCTGGATACAAGATGTTAGGGACCCCAGAATGGACATGCAGTGTTGCAGAGTGGGAGCTTTCAGGGTTCTGAATTTCGCTACCTTCTGTACCAGATCGAGCTGACGCTCTCTGGGTAGGAAGGATTTCCTTAATTCTAAGTTCAGTAGGACCCCTAGGAATTTCTTCTTTGTGGAAGGAAGCAGATCCAATTTCTCTCGGTTCGGGATCCACCCCAAGGATTCCAGGATTTATAGAGTCCTTGCCACGTCCATGTTTAGACGGGAGATTGATGGAGCGACAATGAGCAGGTTGTCTAAATATGGTATAATGCAAATCCCCTGAAGTCGTATGAAAATTACTGCCTTCGTCATGATCTTTGTGAACACTCGAGGTGCCGACGAGACTCGGAACGGGAGGGCGTTGAACTGATAATGTGTGATCAGCTGGTTCTGCGAAATTGCAAACCTTAGGAACTTTCTGAATTTTTGATGCATGGGGACGTGATAAGCGTCCCTCAAATCCACTGTAGCCATCACCCAGTCCTGACCTTTCAGGAGAATCGCAGACATGATTGATTCCATCTTGAATCTTCTGTATGTAATTACCCGATTTACGGGTTTCAGGTTGATAATTATTCTGTGCTTCCCTGAAGGCTTTTTGATTAGAAATAAGCGAGAATAGTACCTATCTCCTGTTGAGGTACTGGGGAAATCACTCCTGCTTGGAGTAATTCCTGAAGGCCAGAAAAAAATGCATCCCAAGGACAGAGATTTTGTAATGGGGTCACCCTTAGCAAGGGGGAGGACTCTCGAACTCTAGTTTTAACCCGTCCTGAATGGTACTGAGTACCCACTGGTTTGAGGAGATGGACCTCCATTGGCTGATAAAGCTCGAGAGCCGACCCCCGACGCCCTGGGAGTAGTCACTGTTAACAGGAGTCTGCTGGGTTTGGGGGACGAGGATTTTTCTGCCCTTTCCCCCTTTTGGATAGCTCTAGCGGCCCTTTCCCCTTGAATTCTCTTTGAGAAGTCTGATCTTTTGAGGGACGAAAAAAACACTTTTTCGGATTCCTCTGTTCAGGAAGCGCTTTCTTTTTGTCTGTGGCCTTGTCTAATATGTCATCCAAGGCCTGTCCGAACAAACAGCGACCCTGAAACGGAATGGCACAAAGTTTCGCTTTGGAAGTGATGTTGCCACTCCAGGATTTCAGCCATAGAGCTCTCCTGGCTGAGTTGGAAAGGACTGCAGATTTGGATGCCACTAATAGATTCTGCCGAGGCGTCGACAGGGAAACCCGTGGCCTTCTGGAGAAGGGGAAGGGAATCAAGAAATCACCTCCCTAGATGTTCCCTGGGTATGGTGATCTTCTAGAGTGCAGAGCCTGCGAAACAAAGACCTAGCAACACAGGTAGATGCTATGTTTGATTTAAGGAGGTTTGTGGCGGTATCCCAAGATCTCCTTAGCAGACTTTCCATTTTACGATCCATGGGGTCCCTGAGTTGGGATGAGTCCTCAAATGGGAGGGCTATCTTTTTCGTCACTCTAGACACCTGTACGTCTACCCTCGGGGTATCCCACAGAGAGGTGTCTCCATCTAAAGGGAAGCGTTTTTTTAATTCAGACGGAACACTAAGCCCCTTCTCAGGGGACTCCCATTCGTGCAGAATGAGACTCTGTACATTTTCATGCACCGTAAATCCCTTTAGTTTTCTAGGTTTAAGGCCCCCAAACATTTCGTCCTGCACTGACTGCTTCACCTCTTCTTCCTCAACACCCATTGTCCCCCTGACCATACTAATTAACTCTCGTATGTCTTCAGAGGAAAATATTATTTTTCATTATCCTCTTTGGGGGTAGAAGTGGAGCCCTCATTCTCCCACATTTCGTTTGAGTCAGAAGAACGTAATTCACCTGAGTCCGAGTCAGACTCTACCGTTGATAATTTCCTATTTTTTGGAGGAGGCGGCTGCGGTAATAGGGCATGGGAAAGGGCCGATACTGAGGACTGGACCTCCTGTTTAATAAGGAATTTAATGCTTTAGAACAGAGATGGTTGCTCGGTGCGCAACTGTTATGAACAGGTGATTCAGAACCACAATGGACCTAGTGATTAAGAGCACACAAAGTGACCTGATAGTTACTAACATAGGAGGAGCTCTGAGACGTGGGAACTCTGCTGACCGCAATCCCTAATCCTATCATACCACACTAAAGGTAGCCGTGGAGCGCTCCTGACCAGACCTAGGCGCCTCGGGCACAGCCTGAGAAACTAGCTAGCCCTGAAGATAGAAAAATAAGCCTACCTTGCCTCAGAGAAATTCCCCAAAGGAAAAGGCAGCCCCCCACATATAATGACTGTGAGTAAAGATGAAAATACAAACACAGAGATGAAACAGATTTTAGCAAAGTGAGGCCCGACTTACTGAATAGACCGAGGATAGGAAAGATAGCTTTGCGGTCAGCACAAAAACCTACAAACAACCACGCAGAGGGGGCAAAAAGACCCTCCGCACCGACTAACGGTACGGAGGTGCTCCCTCTGCGTCTCAGAGCTTCCAGCAAGCAAGAAAAACCAATATAGCAAGCTGGACAGAAAATATAGCAAACAACAGTAACACAAGCAAAACTTAGCTTATGCAGGGCAGACAGGCCACAAGAACGATCCAGGAGAGAGCAAGACCAATACTGGAACATTGACTGGAGGCCAGGAACAAAGAACTAGGTGGAGTTAAATAGAGCAGCACCTAACGACTTAACCTCGTCACCTGAGGAAGGAAACTCAGAAGCCGCAGCCCCACTCACATCCACCAGAGGAAGCTCATAGACAGAACCAGCTGAAGTACCACTCATGACCACAGGAGGGAGCTTGACCACAGAATTCACAACACGCAACATCTCATCAGTGCAGGATTGGCAAAGCTTCTTTTTGTATGAGGAAGGAAGCTTTGATGCAAACACACCACACTTGCGGTCTTCCGCTTTCCTGGAAGTTTTGTCCTTCTTAGGGGCAGGAGCCTTGTCTCCCTAAGGGTATGTGCACACGTTCAGGATTGCATCAGGATTTGGTCAGGATTTTTCATCAGTATTTGTAGCCAAAACCAGGAGTGGGTGATAAATGCAGAAGTGGTGCATATGTTTCTATTATACTTTTCCTCTAATTGTTCCACTCCTGGTTTTGGCTACAAATACTGATGAAAAATCCTGACCAAATCCTGATGCAATCCTGAACGTGTGCACATACCCTTAAAAAGAGAGAAGGGGACTAAGTCTAATTGCCACTTAGCAGTAAAGGACCTTCGTCCGCTACTCACGGTAGGGCTCGGCAGATGCAGAGACGGGTCTGTCACCATCCATGGTCTGTCAATCCGTCACAGTCACACACAGACAGTGGGCCTTACCTGGAGGTGAACCCTGACCAGGGTTAAATAACCGAGGTCACAGGCATCCGGAATAGCGTTCTCCTCCTTTCCCAGGTCTGCAGGTGTGGGGAGGGAGGGGGGAACCCAGGTGGGAACACCCCACATGGCAGCCGGCTCCATTGTACCAGCAGCGGGGCTGGGCGCGCGTGCGTTCCACGGTGGGACGCACAGGAAGTGAACCGGAAGTTTTGGCGCGTCACCTCCGGTGCACGCATACTCTGAATCCGGCGCCAAGAAGGAGAGGAAGACAGGGAGCTGCGAGGGGACCCCAGCCGCACGTCACTGCCCCTCTTTACCCCCAAAGGGGGTGCGGGAGGAGCGGGAATGAGGGTCCCGAGTCCATGAGCAAAGATGAAGATGGGAACAGCTATGAAGGGAGGAGAGCATCGCACCCGACCCCAGCTGCCCGGCTAATCATGAGTTGAACTGGGTGCTCCGATCGCCGGCCATGGCAGCACCACAGCAGGACCTCTTCATGCCCCATAGGGGACAGGAAAAACACTGGAGGCTGAAGGAAGGGGAGGATATTTAACCTCTTTTGTGTTTCCTGTCCCTCATTAGATCCTCCTGTACCGCTGTCATGGAAGGTGACTGGAGAAAGCTGTGACTAAAAATCATGGCTATTCCACAAAATACTGATTTCTGAACTCTTCCAGAGTTAAAACATTAGTATTGTTGTTTCTAAATGATTATGAACTTGTTTTCTTAGCATTATTTGAGGTCTGCAAGCACTGCATATTTTGCTACTTTGACCATTTCTCATTTTCTGAAAATAAATACAAAATTTAGTGCTTGGAAATTCGAAAACATGTTGTCAGTAGTTTATAGAATAAAAGATCAATTTACATTTTACTCAAAAATATACCTGTAAGGCCGGGGTCACACTTGCGAGAAACTCACACGAGTCTCGCATCTCAATACTCGGCACTGCTGCCGGCACTCGGGTCCGGAGTGTGTGGCTGCATGCATTTCTATGCAGCCGCACGCTCCAGTCCGAATGCCGGCGGCAGTGCCGGGTATTGAGATGCGAGAAGTTTCTTGCAAGTGTGATACCGGCATAAAGAGAAAAATCAGACAAACTGAAAATTTTGCAGTGATCTCTTAATTTTTTGCCAGAGCTGTATATGAACCTCCTGCATACCCAGATCTTCAAAAACTTGTCTTGGGGAAAGAATTACCGGTATGCACTTTCATTTTTGAAGTTGGCTTTCAGCAAGACTGATCTCAAATTCTACAATAATTAACAAGTGCTTTATTACTGTACATCAGAAAAATGGACATAATAAAGACATTATATATATATATATATATATATATATATACACATATATACACATATATACACACACACATACATACATAGAAATAACATGCTTAATTATTCTTGCTCCCACCATCATCTTCTTCCTCCTCCAGTTCTGCATCATATTCCTCTTGATTGTCAGAGTACAAGTCATGGTCTAACGCCAATAAATAGGTTTGTGGGTCCATGCGACTATGTTCTGCAAACCTTTGCCTTTTCATTTTTTTCTTTAGCAGTTTTTGCTTCTTAATCTCAGCCAGCTGTTCCTGTTGCTGCTGTGAGAATTCAGTAGTGACCGTTTCTACTTGCTTCTCTTTCATTCTTTTCTTGTACTCTGCAATTTTCTTGTTAAATTCTACATGGTCAATTCCATACACACTACGAGGTGGGGTTGCCAACACTTCAACAACGTATGAAGAATCCAGTTTACTGAAACAAATGAAATATATATCAAATGCTAAAAAAAAGGAACTTATTTTGTTATTGTCAGCCACTGTACCATAGATCTATTCCACATTGATTTAAGGATCAATGCTCATAATAAGTTAGGGCAACAGCAGAGCATGTATATTCCACATAGATGCACACTCTGTATGATGCTCTCGGTAAGAGACGGACTTAAATAATATATTAAAATTAATGATAAAGTAATTATATATTTTAACCCCTTAATGAAAAGGTGATTTTTCATTTGTGTACTTTTATTTTGCTCCTCTTCTAAGAGTCATTACTTAGAAGAATATAGTTTGTAGATACAGCTCACCCGATCCAATATATGCACGAAAAAAGGCCTTTTAATTTTGCCGAATCACAATGTATTTGTGCAATAAGTAACCATCAGGCTAAACGTATAATGTAAAGTACATTTACAATATAAGATTACAGTATTAATTCAGTCTGGAATTACCAAAGTTAAGTTGAAAGCTTTGTGACTTCCAATGACAACTTTATGGAAAACTAATATTTGTCTCAAAAGTGAACCGAAAAAAATATAGAAATGAAAAATAAGTTGATATGCAGGGACAGAGATTTATAGATATAGCAAATCCTCTCAAAGCCAGACAGAGTCCGCTCTGACATAGATACAGAAAGAAGCACAGAGCATGTACTACTGCACTGACTTGTGACAACGCACCATTAGACTAGTTAATGGTCAGTGGTTGGGTCCTACAACCAACTGCACAATCAGCAGTGCCACAGGGCAGTTGTATGTTGTTTCAAGATACAATGGCCCAGGAATCACCAAAGTATGCTGAAAATATTGTAAGCCGAGGATACTAAAGCTTAAATGGAACCTGTGAGCTGATACATGCTGCCTAAACCGTGGGCAAGTAGCAACCACTGGATGTGCGATCACAGGCATATGTGTTTTACTCTGAAGTGCTGTGGCGTCTCAGAGAAAACATACTTTTAATCACTGCTAGGGACCGAGCAGCGCTATTAACTAGTAGTACAGGCGGTCCCGCAGCAGCTTCTCCCTGGCTGCTGACAATGGCTGGCAAGCCACTGCCTATATGCATACGCAAGCAGAGGATTGCCAGATACTGTCAGCAGGTAGGGAGAAGCCGCCAGGGACTCCTGTTTATGACTAGTCAATAGTGCGGCTCGGTCCCCGGTGATTAAAAGTATTTTTTTCTTTGAAACGCCACAGCTTTTCAGATGAAAATATACATGGCTACGGTTGCACAGCCAGGGGCTGATGCATGCTGCCCACGACTCAAGCAGAAAGTGTCAGCCAACAGGTTCCCTTTAAAAGGGTTATTCCTAAAATGAAGTTATCCCCTTTACATAGAATTACTGGATGTCACACTGGAACCCCTGGAAACCCAACAACAGAGCTCTGCATCGCTGTCTTGAGTGTAGCAATGGTGCTCGACCCAAGTTCCAATCATTAAGAGTACTCTGCTTTGTCCAGCAGTGTCAGACAATCAAAAGAGCAGAGGTTGAGTATGGGCATCTCCGCTTCATTCAAGATGGAACTGCAGAGCCTAGTTCTTGGATTCACTGATTTGACTTGGTGGTGAGACCTCAAGAGATCAGCAAATTATTTAAAAACTTGCTGACAATCCCTTATCATTCCCTATATTTGGCCCCGTTGAAGTAAAAAAAAACGTATTCTCATCTCCCACGCTGTTCCAGTGGTGTCGGCACACTCTCTCCAGCGGCTCACAAGAGGTTGTTACGTCAGGCAAGCCCTGCACCAGCTTCACTGCCTGCAGTTTTTGACATATAAGTAATAAGCAGGAATAGAGAGTTGCGGCTGGCTGCTCGCTTCCTGTTAATCACTTATACGTCTGCAGACGAGGACAGTGAAGCCAGCTTGCAACACTTAACATTACATGTGAGTCGAGGGAGAGCAAGTGCTGGAACGGCGCAGGCACAGGAGGAAAGTAGAAGATTTATTTCA
This sequence comes from Ranitomeya imitator, assembly GCF_032444005.1. Taxonomy (NCBI): domain Eukaryota; kingdom Metazoa; phylum Chordata; class Amphibia; order Anura; family Dendrobatidae; genus Ranitomeya; species Ranitomeya imitator. The sequence continues at coordinate 341,494,179 of NC_091287.1, forward strand.
TTTTTTTTTTTTTTTTAAAGGGTTAAACATAAGACATCAGAAGGGGTTGTCCACGTAGTGTAGAACTCCTTTAAGGGACGATTGTAATTCTTATAAAATAATTTATAAAATAAATCTAAAGACACACGATACAGTTATGACCGAATAAACATTAAAATAATAACGCCCTAAAAGTAGTACCTGGGGGTATCATCGCTTTTGCATGTAGAGGCATCATTTTCTCCAAAATCTAGAGTTGACAATAAGTCCTCAATCTATATAAAAAAATAAAAATCAGTATTTCACATCTGCACTTATGACAGAATGCACATTATAAAATAATATAAAGTATTAGTATGATTATTCGATGAACATTTCATTGAAAAATTAGAAAAGTGAATACTGGAGTTTTGGCAGGAAAAATGCTGAGTAAAATGCTGAGTTTTTGACATTTTTTGATGCATGTTCCCCTATTCTTTTAAATGGATGAAAAGCGCTGCAAAAATGCTGAAAGAATTTACATGTTGCAGTTTTGAAACTGCTTGAAATCTGCAAGGAAAAAAAAGCAGCGTGTGCGTGAGATTTCAGAAATATCATTAATTTTGGTGGTACATTATAACGCCTGCGTTTTTTTTTAGTTGCTACACCTCCACAGAAAAAAATCAAAATAAAGTGATCATAATATAACGTAACCCCCCAAAGGATACACTCGTTTTTCCATGGTCAAAGCAAATTTTCACACCACTTGGACGGAAAATGGAAAGAAGTTAACGGTCCCAGAAAATCTGATTTTTTTTCACAACTAAAATTAAAAAATAAAATAACTAAGAATACAATCTTTGCCGTAATTGTTCTAACCAGGAAAGTCATGCAACCAGGTAATTTTTTTACACAATAAATGCTGTAAAAATAAAACAGAGAAAAAAACCAAAATGAAAAAATTAATTAACGGCGCTGTGGAAAAAGTGTATAGCGTCTCCTAGAGTCGGATTTTCTCCAGGGTCTCGGCTGCCGGGGGTAGCTGAAACCCCAGAGAACATGATTCGGGTCGGTTTTTACCTACCCTGGTTTTGCGATCACCGTTATTAACCGTATAACGGCGACCGCAAAAAAAAAGTCTGATGTGCCATTTATTTTCTCTCAACTCTGAGGTGATCGCACATCAGAGAAGAGAGAAATACGGTCCCTGATCCCCCCCCTGGTTCCTCCCGCTGCTCCTCGGCCCTCCTGCTTTCCCCCATGGGCGAAGCCATCTTTTTCCAGGAAGAAAATAGTGGGCACATGCGCAGTGCGCCCGCCGAGATTTGCCGGCCTGCACCCGGCAACAATAGGAAGATTTTTGTTATTGGTTCATCTTGGTCACTGTGATAGACCCCAACAGAGTGATCAAAATAAAAGAAAATAGTAAATAAACACCCCCCTTCCCATTTATCACCCCCTTAGTTAGGGAAAAATAATAAAACAAAAAAAATGTATTAATTTCCATTCTCCCATTAGGGTTACAGTTGGGCTAAAGTTAGGGTTAGTTAAGCGTTGGGATTAGGGTTAGGTTTGGGATTAGGGTTATGGTTAGAGTTGGGATTAGGGTTAGGGGTGCGTTGGGATTAGGGTTAGGTTTGTGGTTAAAGTTATGGTTGGTATTAGGGTTAGGGGTGTGTTGGGGGTTAGGGTTGTGATTAGGATTAGGGGTGTGTTGGGGTTAGTGTTGTGATTAGGGGTGTGTTGGGGTTAGGGTTGGAGTTAGAATTGGGGGGTTTCCACTGTTTAGGTACATCAGGGGGTCCCCAAACGCGACATGGCTCTACCATTGATTCCAGCCAATTTTGCGTTCAAAAGGACAAATAGTGCTCCCTCCATTCTGAGCTCTGCCATGTGCCCAAACAGCGATTTACCCCCACATATGGTACATCAGCGCACTCAGGACAACAACTTTTGGGGTCCAATTTCTCCTGTTACCCTTGGGGAAATAAAAAATTGGGGGCTAAAAAAATCATTTTTGTGGAAACAAAAATGATTTTTTATTTTCACGGCTCTGCATTATAAACGTCTGTGAAGCACTTGGGCATTCAAAGTGCTCACCACACATCTAGATAAGCTCCTTTGGGGGGGCGGGGGGGGGTCTAGTTTCCAAAATGGGGTCACTTGTGGGGGGTTTCTACTGTTTAGGCACCTCAAGGGCTCTGCAAACGCAATATGACGCCCGCAGACCAGTCCATCAAAGTCTGCATTCCAAAACATCACTACTTCCCTTCCGAGCTCTGCCGTGCGCCCAAACAGTGGTTCACTCCCACATATGGGGTATCGGCGTACTCAGGAGAAATTGCAAAACATCTTTGGTGTTCTAATTTCTCCTGATTAGTGTTGAGCATTCCGATACCGCAAGTATCGGGTATCGGCCGATATTTGCGGTATTGGAATTCCGATCCCGAATTCCGATACTTCCCGCGTATCGGATACCGGAATCGGAAGTTCCCAGAATTCAAACTGAACGCAGCAGCCAATGAGGAATGATTGGAAGTGTGGGCACATCCTGTTTAGCATGGTGGGCATGTAAGTACTGGCAAGGCTGTGATTGGCTGCTGAAATGATGTCACTCTGCACTATAAAAAACGCTGCCGCCATTTTGCGCTCACTCTGCTGTGATTTCAGTTAGGGACAGGACGCTGTGTTCTAACTGAGGGCCAGTTGAGCTAGCTAATTGCTTTATTTTCCTTTCCAAAGGCTAATTTAGCAAAACGCTGTGTGTTCTTCACTGTTCACCTTGCTCTTGCCTTGCAGCGCTGTTTTAACAGCGTTCTGCAAGGTCTCTGTGTGTGTGTGTGTGTGTGCAGCTCACTCTGTAGTCTGTGTGCAGCCATATACCCGGTTGTATTCAGCTCAGGGGGGGTTCACACTGCCTCACACAGTTGTCCTTTTTTTGCTCATAGTGCAGCCTGCTGCACATTTTTTCTCAAATTTCCTATTAGTGTTTTTCCACCCGTCTCCAGCTAAATTGTGGAAAAACACTACATAGGATAACCTAGAGGGGGGTTTTTGGGCCTTGCAGCGCCGTTTACGGCTGTCTGCACGGTCTCCGTGTGAGCCCAGCTCGCCCTGTAGTCTGTGTGCAGCCATAGCCGGTTGGATTCAGCTCAGGGTTCGTTACTGGCTCATACCTTGAGAAAAATTTTCCTTTTTTTCAAATAGTGCAGCCTGTTTAAAAATTTAAAACAAAATTCCCTATTAGTGTTTTTCCACCCGTCTCCAGCTAAATAGTGGAAAAACACTACATAGGATAACCTAGAGGGGGGTTTTTGGGCCTTGCAGCGCCGTTTACGGCTGTCTGCACGGTCTCTGTGTGAGCGCAGCTCGCCCTGTAGTCTGTGTGCAGCCATAGCCGGTTGGATTCAGCTCAGGGTGCGTTATTGCCTCATACCTTGAAAAACAATTTCCTTTTTTTCAAATAGTGCAGCCTGTTTAAAATTTTAAAAAAAAAATTCCTATTAGTGTCTTTCCACCCGTCTCCAGCTAAATAGTGGAAAAACACTACATAGGATAACCTAGAGGAGGGTTTTTTGGCCTTGCAGCGCCGTTTACGGCTGTCTGCACGGTCTCCGTGTGATTTAAACTAGCTCTGTAGCCCGATCTGCACAAAAAAAAAGTAAAGTTCACCAAACACAACTTAACACTTGTGTAGGCCACATTTGAAAAATAATAAAGTTTAGTCCACACTTTACAACATTAGTGTTTCTTACACCTGTTAGGAGGAGCATTTCAGGAATAAGCACACTAAGGCCTTAGTACTTTTCTGCTTATCTTTATCTGTCAACCAAGATGAAGAGGGCAGGGAGTAAGGCACGTGGGCGTGGGCGCGGAGCAGGGAGAAGAGCAGGGAGAGGACGTGGTGATTCTGTGCCTGCTGCTGGCGCCGGTGACTCGTCGTCACTCAGTTTCAGCAGGGAACAGTCCTTCATGCGCAGCTTTGTCGGAGAGCACCGTGCACCGCTGCTGCGTGAAGACCAAATTGAAGCCGTTGTCGGGTGGATGGCAGCTAACGCCTCGGCATCGACTTCAGTTAGTGCCACATCCTCTCAGGCACAGAGCACTGGAGAGCAGCCATCTGTCTCTTCACCACCTGCCAAATTGGCCAGGCAGTCAGAGAGCCCAGGACAGGAGCCGTCTCTACTTCTGTTCTCTGAATCTCTTGGCTTGGAAACAGGGGGCCAGCCAAGCAGCATTGGAGAAATGGAAGAAGAGGCAGTGTGCAGTGATGCCCAACAGCTTTTTCTCTCTGACTCTGAAGAGGCAGGTGGGCCAGTGCCTCCGGTGACCACAGCGCAGTACGCATCTGATGATGAAACTCAGGTGCCGCTTTCTGATGCGTACTGTGCTGCCGAGACTACCCAGGAGGAGCAGTTGGTGGCAGAGGGTAGTGGAGATGATGAGGTCCTTGACCCATCGTGGCGTGAGGAACAGGAAGGTGGTGGGAGCAGCTCTGAGGAAGAGCTTCCCCTTACGGGCCAAAGAGGGAGAGGGAGGGGGAAGACTGCGGAGCCTGTAGCCTCCACTTTGGCACCCGTTAGGAGCCTGTCTCTTTCCAAAGCCAAAAAGGGCGCTCCCAAGACTTGCAGTGCCTGGTCCTTTTTTGACACAGTTGCAGATGACATTTGTTTTGTCAAATGCAAGCTGTGTCATCAGAAAGTAAAAAGAGGGAAAAATGTCAGCAACCTCAATACCACAAATATGTGGAAACATGTGCGGACCAGGCACGCGGTGGAGTTACAGAAACACAGTGAAGACGTAGGCCAACCAACAGCGGCAGCTACCACCTCTTCATCTCGTGTTGCCTCTTCCTCCACTGTTGTCCAGAGACCTAGTGTAATTCCACCCACAGCACCACCTTCCCAGTCATCCTCACACTCCCAGTCTACTCTACAGCCATCGGTAGTACAGGCATGGGAGAAAAGGCGGGCATTCTCGGCCAACCACCCCCGAGCACAGGCTCTGAATGCAGGCATTGCCAAACTGTTGTCCCTGGAAATGCTCTCGTTCAGGCTGGTGGAGACTGACAGCTTCCGTGACTTGATGGCATTGGCAGTCCCACAGTACAAGGTGCCCAGCCGCTTTTACTTCAGCAGGCAGGCTGTCCCTGCCCTGCACAGGCATGTTGAGGCAAACATAAAACATGCGCTACTGAACGCCGTCAGTAGCAAGGTCCACCTCACCACCGATGCGTGGACCAGTCAGCATGGACAGGGGCGATATGTTTCCCTCACTGCCCATTGGGTTAATGTTGTTGAGCCAGGTACAGATCGTGCGAGTGGCGCAGGACATGTCCTGCCCACTCCAAGGATTGCAGGAATCCAGTCTGTACGCATCGACTCCTCCTCTTACACCAGTTCCTCAGATTCCTCTCTGCAGGATCCGTCACAGTCTACCTCCACATGGACCCGTGAACGTTTACCTATGACCGACATGAGCACAGCCGTGGCCAAACGTCAGCAGGCCGTCTTGAAACTAGTTTCATTGGGGCATCGAAGCCACACAGCGCAGGAGCTCTGAAATGCCATCAAGCAGGAGAGCGATGTGTGGTTACTGCGAGCGAATCTCCAGCCAGGCATGGTAGTGTGTGACAATGGCCGAAATCTGGTGGCAGCTTTGGCCCTTGGCAACCTCACTCACATCCCATGTCTGGCACATGTGCTCAATTTGGTTGTGCAGAGTTTTCTGAGGGACTATCCGGATCTTGATGCCCTGCTGCACAAGGTCCGCCTAGAGTGTGCTCACTTGCGGCGTTCCAGCTTGGCCAGATCCCGCATTGCTGCTCTGCAGCGCCGATTCCGCCTTCCGGAACACCGCATCATATGTGACCTACCTACCCGGTGGAATTCCACGTTACATATGTTGGAGCGGTTGTGTGAGCAGCAGCAAGCAGTTATGGAGTACCAGCTGCATCAGGCGCAAAGAAGTCGCAGTCAGCGCTGATCAGACTTCACAACCACAGAGTGGGCCACTATGAAGGACGTCTGCCAGGTTTTGCGTCCTTTTGATTATTCCACGCGGATGGCAAGTGCAGATGATGCACTAGTCAGCATGACTGTCCCCCTTATCTGCCTGCTTCAGCAAACTTTGCAAGGGTTAAGGGATGATGTTGTGGAAGAGGTGGAGGATGAGGAGTCACCTTTTCCATCAGCTTCTGGAGAGTCAGCGCCACGTGGTTCCTCACAAAGGGGTACGCAGGGGCCAATTTGTGAGGAGGATGAGGAGGAGTCAATGGAGGAGGAAGAGCTCCGTCCAGAGGAGGGAGCGACACAATTGTCCAGTGGTCAGTGTGTACAGCGAGGGTGGGGTGATGACGAGCGGGCAGAGATCATGTCTCAAGCAGGGGACAGCGTTTCTGGGCCAGTTGGCACTCTGCAGCACATGGTGGATTTCATGCTGCAGTGCCTGAGAAACGACCGCCGCATCGACCACATTCTCAACATGCCTGATTATTGGGTGTTCACCCTCCTCGATCCTCGCTACCGGGACAACGTCCAAAACCTCATCCCTGCGTTGACCCGGGAGCGTAAATTGCGGGAGTACCACGACACACTGGTGAATTCCATCATCTTCTCCTGTCCAACTGAGAGGAGTGCTGCTAGTGCTTTACAAAGCAGCTCAGTGCGTCGAGGCAGTGGGGGAGGCTCTGCCCAAAGAGGGAGCAGAAGCAGTGCCTCTGCCCAAGGCAAGCCCAGTATGGCACAACTCTGGCACACTTTTGTGTGCCCGCCCCAAATGTCTACACCATCACCGGCGGCTCCAGTCAGCAGGAGGCAACGGTTCCGTCAGATGGTGACAGACTACATGGCTTGCCCTCTTACTGTACTCCCTGACGGCTCTTCCCCGTTCAAGTTTTGGGTCTCTAAGCTGGATACATGGCCAGAGCTAAGCCAGTATGCATTGGAGGTGCTGGCTTGCCCTGCGGCTAGTGTCTTATCGGAACGTGTCTTTAGTGCCGCAGGTGGTGTACTAACAGACCGTCGCATGCGACTATCCTCCGATAACGTTGACCGGCTTACTTTCCTGAAAATGAACCAGGCCTGGATCTCGCAGGAATTTGCCACTCCTCTGCCTGATTAAGTAATTGGGTGTCATCCAGGTCTCCTGCTGTGTTCATCTTTCTACCACCTGAACTGCTATTCCTGGGCTCCAACAACGCCAGTTGCGGCTCAGAAGTGCAGGCTGCACAGTAAAAACATACGACCCAGTGTTATTGGATTTCAGTAACGTCAGCTGATCCCCAGCTGTGTAGCCGGCAATGTGTCCTGCGACCGCCACGCTGGCACAACAACCTAAATGTAAGGGAACCTGTCCCCCCCTCCCCCGTCGTTTGTTACTGAAAGAGCCATCTTGTGCAGCAGTAATGCTGCACAAGGAAAAGGTAGCTCTTTTTTTTTTAGCTCCTTGCACACGCAGAACTTAACACTTATAAAATGTGTTCACTGATACCGTTATACCGTCCCGGAGCTGGGACTTTCCTTCGTAATGTGACGCAGCACAGCCGTCATTCCTACCCCCTTGGTGCCATGCGCTGCCTCCTCAGCGTTGTTTTAAGCTGTCACGGAGCCTGCGCTGTTCTGTTATCCCTTGGGCATGCCCTATTTGCGCTGCCTGTCTTCTGACATTATTTGGTGTCAGGCTGGCTGCGCCTGTGCGGCCGCGCTGCCCGAGATCCCGCCTCGCAGTGTCTTCTGATTGAGTCACACTGCGGGCCTGGGATCCATGGGCATGCGCAGTGCATATCTTCCCCTCGGGGTCTCGCTCATTTCCCTCCGCCTTCTTTAGACTGTGCGCCGTCAGCTGATCCCTAATAGCATGCCACGGCCGTGACACCGCACAGTCTGAAGAAGAGGGAAGGAGGGGAGTGAGAGTCGAGGATATGCACTGTGCATGCCCATGGTTCCAAGGCCCGCAGTGGGATTACGTTAGACGAGACTGCGAGGTGGGATCTGGAGCAGCGTGGACGCACAGGCACTGACAGCCTGACACCAAATTATGTCAGAAGACAGGCAGCGCTAATTGGGCATGGCCAAGGGCTAACAGAACAGCGCAGGCTCCGTGACAGCTTAAAACAACGCTGAGGAGGCAGCGCACGGCACCAAGGGGATAGGAATGACAGCTGTGCTGTGTCCCATTACGAAGGAAATTCGCACCTCCGGGACGGTTTAACGGTATAAGGGGACACATTCTTAGTGTTTACTTCGGTGTTTGCAAGGAGCATAATTAAAAGAACCACCTTTTCCTTTTGCATCCTTAGTGCTGCACAAGATGGCTCTTTCAGCTACAAACGTCTTGGGGGGGGGGGGTTAAAGGTTCCCTTTCAACTTGCTCCAATCAGGCTTCGGCCTACACTCTGTTCCTCTGCTCCTCCTGCTGTCCCTGGGCTCTAACACCGCCAGTTGGTGCCTGGAAGTGCTGTGTGCACAGTCAACAGTCGCTCCTCTGTTATTGGGGTTCAGTAACGTCAGCTGATCCCCAGCTGTGTGTGCGGCAATACCTCCAATCTGCTCCTCCTGCTGTCCCTGGGCTCTAACACCGCCAGTTGGTGCCTGGAAGTGCTGTGTGCACAGTCAACAGTCGCTCCTCTGTTATTGGGGTTCAGTAACGTCAGCTGATCCCCAGCTGTGTGTGCGGCAATACCTCCAATCTGCTCCTCCTGCTGTCCCTGGGCTCTAACACCGCCAGTTGGTGCCTGGAAGTGCTGTGTGCACAGTCAACAGTCGCTCCTCTGTTATTGGGGTTCAGTAACGTCAGCTGATCCCCAGCTGTGTATCCGGCAACGTGTCATGCGACCGCCACGCTGGCACAACTAAAATGTAAGGGGACCTGTCCCTCCCCCCCCCCTAGGCGTTTGTTACTGAAAGAGCCACCATGTGCAGCACTAATACTGCACAAGGGAAAGGTCGCTCTTGAAATTATGCTCCTTGCAAACGCTGAACTACACACTCATGTAATGTGTCCCCTCACACCGTCCAACCGTCCCGGAGGTGGGACTTTCCTTTGTAATGTGACGCAGCACAGCCGTCATTGCTACCCCCTTGGCACCGTGCGCTGCCTCCTTAGCGTTGTTTGATTCCGTCATGGACCCTGCGCTGTTATGTTATCCCTTGGCCATGCACAGTTTGCGCTGCCCGTCCTCTGACATCATTTGTTGTCGTCCTGGCTGCGCCTGTGCGTCCACGCTGCCCGAAATCACACCTCGCAGTGTCGTCTAATGTGACCCCACAGTGGGCCTGGTATCCATGGCCATGCGCAGTGCATATACTAGCCTCTCACTCCGCTTCTTCAGACTAGGCGGCGTCAGCTGATCCCTAATAGCATGCCACGGCCGTGACGCCGCACAGTCTGAAGAAGCAGGAAGGAGGTGAGTGAGAGGCGATGATATGGACTGCGCATGCCCATGGATCCCTGGCCCGCAGTGGGACTACATTAGATTACACTGCAAGGTTGGATCTCGGGCAGCTTGGACGCACAGGCACTGCCAGCCTGACACCTACATGATGTCAGAAGACGGGCACCGCTAACTGTGCATGGCCAAGGGATAACATTACAGTGCGGGCTCCGTGACAGAACCAAACAACGTTGAGGAGGTGGCGCCCGGCACCAAGGGGGTTGGAATGACGGCTGTGCTGTGTCACATTACAAAGGAAAGTCCCACTTCCGGGATGGTTTGACGGTGTGAGGGGACACATTATATGAGTGTGTACTTCAGCGTTTGCAAGGAGCATAATTTTCGGAGCCACCATTTTCCATGTGCAGTATTACTGCTGTACAAGATGGCTCTTTCAGCAACAAATGCCTGGGGGGGGGGGGGGGGGGGTTAAAGGTTCCCTTTCAACTTGCTCCACTGCAGGCTTCGGCCTACACTCTGCTCCTCTTTGATTCCCTGGGTTTCAACACTGTCAGTTGCCACCTGGAAGTGTTGTCTACACAGAAAAAACACTAGGTGATGTGTCAGTGGGGTTCAGCACCGCCAGCTGTTCCCCTGCTGTGTAGTTGGCAACGTGTCCAGCACAAGCCACGCTGGCACAACAGAACAAAAGCTGCCACCAGTGCAGGCTTCGGCCTAGACTCTGCTCCTCTCCTCCTCCTGCTGACCCTGGGCTCAAACACCGCTAGTTTTTGCCCGGAAGTGCTAGCTGCACAGAGAAAAACACCAGCCAATGTGTTAGTGGGGTTCAGCACCGCCAGCTGTTCCCCTGCTGTGTAGCCGGCAACGTGACCTGCAAACGCCACGCAGGCACATGAACTGAAATTAAAGGGAACCTGGCCCCACCCCCCCAGGTGTTTCTATGTATAACAGCCACCTAGTACAGCAGTACTGCTGCATTTGTACAAGGTGGCTGTTTTTTTATCCTTGCCCACGTAGAATTAAACACGTAAAATATGTGTCTCATTACAGACCATTACAATGTCCCTGAGGTGTGACTTTACTTTTTAATGACACGCACCACCCCCCTTGGTAGCGCTGCCCGTCTTCTGACATCATTGGTTGGCTGCCTGTGCCTGTGCGTCCGCCCTGCCCGACACAACCCCCCTCGTTTCGTATATTTTGGCTGCGAGGGTGTGCTTGATGGCCATGTGCAGTGCATATGTTCGCCTGTCTTAACTCATCTCTATCCGCCTTCTTCAGACTGTGCGGCCTCCTGGCCGTGGTAGGCGATAAGGGATCAGCTGAGGCCGCCCAGTCTGAAGCAGGTGTAAGGACATGTGTGAGCGGCAAACATATTTACTGCACAAGGCCACGAATCCCAGCCACGCAGTGTGATTTTTTGAAAACACACTGTGGGCCTGGGATTCATATCCATTGCTAACCGCAACGGCCAACATGAAATGAGGTGAGAAGACAGGCAGCGCTCAGAGCGCATGGCCAAGGGATCACAATAGCGCAGACTCCTGTACAGCTAATACAACGCTCAGGAATCTGTGCCCACCACCTAGGTGTAAATTTTGACACCTGTGCTGCGTCTCCTTAAAAAGACAAGTCACGCCTCCACTACTGTTTGACAGTTTAATGGGCTAAATAGTGTACGTGTTTTATTCAGCGTGTGCAAGGAGCAAACTAAATAGAGCAACCTTTTACTTGTGCAGCATTAATGCTGCACAAGGTGTGGCTCTTCTACCTTGCAACACCTGAGGGGGGGTTAAAGGTTACCTTTGAAATTGGTTCAACTAGGCTTCGGCCTACACTCTGCTCCTCTCCTCCTCCTGCTGACCCTGGGCTCTATCACCGCTAGTTTTTGCCCGGAAATGCGAGCTTCACAGAGAAAAACAACAGCCAATGTGTTAGTGGGGTTCAGCACCGCCAGCTGTTCCCCTGCTGTGTAGCCGGCATCGTGTCCAGCACAAGCCACGCTGGCACAACCGACCAAAAGCTGCCACCAGTGCAGGCTTCGGCCAACACTTTGCTCCTCTCCTCCTCCTGCTGACCCTGGGCTCTAACACCGCCAGTTTTTGCCCGGAATTGCTAGCTGCACAGAGAAAAACACCAGCCAATGTGTTAGTGGGGTTCAGCACCGCCAGCTGTTCCCCTGCTGTGTAGCCGGCATCGTGTCCAGCACAAGCCACGCTGGCACAACCGACCAAAAGCTGCCACCAGTGGAGGCTTCGGCCTACACTCTGCTCATCTCCTCCTCCTGCTGACCCTGGGCTCTAACACCGCTAGTTTTTGCCCGGAATTGCTAGCTGCACAGAGAAAAACACCAGCCAATGTGTCAGTGGGGTTCAGCACCGCCAGCTGTTCCCCAGCTGTGTAGCCGGCAACGTGACCTGCAAACGCCATGCAGGAACATGAACTGAAATTGAAGGGAGCCTGCCCCCCACCCCCAGGTGTTTCTATGTATAACAGCCACCTTGTTCAGCAGTACTGCTGCATTTGTACAAGGTGGCTGACTTTTTCTCCTTGCCCACGTGGAACTCAACACGTACAAAATGTGTCTCATTGAGACCATTCCACTGTCCCTGAGGTGTGACTTTCCTTTGTAATGATACGCAGCACCCCCCTTGGTAGCGCTTCCCGTCTTTTGACATCATGGTTAGCTGGCTGCGCCTGAAACAACGCCCCTCGTTGTCTTATTTATTTTGTCAGCGAGGGTGTGGTTTATGGGCACGAGCAGTGCATATGTTCGCCTGTCGTCACTCATCTCCTTCCGCCTTCTTCAGACAGTGCGGCCTCCTGGCCGCGGCATGCGAATAGGGATCAGCAGAGGCCGCCCAGTCTGAAGCAGGTGTAAGGACGTGTGTGAGCGTCGAAAATATTTACTGCTCAAGGCCACGAATCCCAGCACCGCAGTGTGACTTTATGAAAAGGCAGTGTGGGTCTGGGATTTATGGCCATCGTTAACCGCAGCGGCCAACATGAAATGAGGTCATAAGACGGGCAGCGCTAACAGGGCATTGCCAAGGGTTAACACAAGAGCGCAGACTCCTGTACAGCAAAAAACAACGCTCAGGAAGCAGCGCCTAGCACAAAGGCGTTATTTGGGACACCTATGCTGCGTCTCCTTAAAAATACAAGTCACGCCTCAACTACAGTTTGACTGTAGAATGGGCTAAATTGTGTACGTGTTGCATTCAGCGTGTGCAAGTAGACAAATTAATAGAGCAACCTTTTCTTGTGCAGCATTAATGCTGCACAAGGTGTGGCTCTTGTACTTTGTAACACCTGAGGGGGGGGTTAAAGGTTACCTTTGAAATTGGTTCAACTAGGCTTCGGCCTACACTCTGCTCCTCTCCTCCTCCTGCTGACCCTGGGCTGTAAGAACGCTAGTTTTTGCCCGGAAGTGCTAGCTGCACAGAGAAAAACACCAGCCAATGTGTTAGTGGGGTTCAGCACCGCCTGCTGTTCCCCCACTGTGTAGCCGGCAAAGTGTCCTGCAAACGCAACGCAGACACAAAGCTGACTCCAGTGCAGGCTTCGGCCTACACTCTGCTCCCCCTGCTTACCCTTTGCTCCAACACCGCTAGTTGGGGCTGTAGGAAGACAATGTTTGATAGGCAAAGCATCCGGGTTCCAGCACCGCCAGCTGGTTCTCGGCAGTGTTTTTGTCACAGGTACTCCCTCGTGCCAAACCTGGTTTCAGCACCGTCAGCTGTTTCCGGGTTGTGTCAAGTTCACTGAGACGCCTATGCTTGCCCCGTCGTGGTGCGGTCGGGTTAGCCAACTCCAGGGTGCCTCCAGTTTAGGAGCTTCCTATGTGGGCTGCGTGAACTGGTAGTCAAGGCTGGTTCTGTAGTGCCAGTAGGCCCAGCTCCCCCTGTAGGACTGTTGGGGTTCGGTAACTGCGGCTGCCTCGCGGCCTAGCTGTTCTCTCCTCTCCTGTGGGCCTTCGGGTCCACCTCCTGGTTCCAGCACCGTCAGCTGGTTCTGGGCCGAGCCTTTGGCTTAGGTGCCTCCTCCTGGGTATCCGAGTTCCGCCAACGTCAGGCGGTCCTTGGTAGTGCTTTTAAGCGCGGGCACCTACAGCTTAGTAACCGGGTTCCAGCCACCGTCAGCTGGTCCTCGGTCGTGCCATTGGCTCTTGCACACTGGGGCAACGCATCTGGGTTCCAGCAACGCCAGCTGGTTCTCGGCAGTGTTTTTGACACAGGTACTCCCTCGTGCCAAGCCTGGTTTCAGCACAGTCAGCTGTTTCTGGGTTGTGTCAAGCTCACTGAGACGCCTATGCTTGCCCCGTCCTGGTGCTGTCGGGTTAGCCAACTCCAGGGTGCCTCCAGTTTAGGAGCTTCCTATGTGGGCTGCGTGAACTGGTAGTCAAGGCTGGTTCTGTAGTGCCAGTAGGCCCAGCTCCCCCTGTAGGACTGTTGGGGTTCGGTAACTGCGGCTGCCTCGCGGCCTAGCTGTTCTCTCCTCTCCTGTGGGCCTTCGGGTCCACCTCCTGGTTCCAGCACAGTCAGCTGGTTCCAGGCCGAGCCTTTGGCTTAGGTGCCTCCTCCTGGGTATCCGAGTTCCGCCAACGCCAGGCGGTCCTTGGTAGTGCTTTTAAGCGCGGGCACCTACAGCTTAGTAACCGGGTTCCAGCACCGCCAGCTGGTCCTCGGTGCCATTGGCTCTTGCACACTGGGGCAACGCATCTGGGTTCCAGCACCGCCAGCTGGTTCTCGGCAGTGTTCTTGTCACAGGTACTCCCTCGTGCCAAGCCTGGTTTCAGCACCGTCAGCTGTTTCCGGGTTGTGTCAAGTTCACTGAGACGCCTATGCTTGCCCCGTCGTGGTGCGGTCGGGTTAGCCAACTCCAGGGTGCCTCCAGTTTAGGAGCTTCCTATGTGGGCTGCGTGAACTGGTAGTCAAGGCTGGTTCTGTAGTGCCAGTAGGCCCAGCTCTCCCTGTAGGACTGTTGGGGTTCGGTAACTGCGGCTGCCTCGCGGCCTAGCTGTTCTCTCCTCTCCTGTGGGCCTTCGGGTCCAGCACCGTCAGCTGGTTCTCGGCAGTGTCTTTTGCTCTTGTACCTTCTGCTCCCCATCCTGGTTCCAGTACCGTCAGCTGGTTCCGGGCAGAGCCTTTGGCTTAGGTGCCTCCTTCTGGGTATCCGAGTTCCGCCAACGTCAGGCGGTCCTTGGTAGTGCTTTTTAGCACGGGTACCTCCTGCTTAGTAACCGGGTTCCAGTAACGTCAGCTGGTCCTCGGTAGTTCCATAGGCTCTTGAACCTTCGGGTAGCCATCCGAGTTCCAGTTCCATCAGCTGGTTCTTGGCATTTTCTCAGCCTTCTTGTACCTTCTGCTACATTTCCAAGTTGAAGACCCTAAAGTCGACGACCCGGAAGACCACCCCGATGACGACGACGACGACCCGGAAGACCACCCCGATGACGACGACGACGGAGACGACGACGGCAGAGACGACGACGGCGGAGACGACGACGGCGGAGACGACGACGGCGGAGACGACGACCCTGGAGATGACGACATGGAAGACCGAGAAGCAGAAGAACAAGAGGCTGCAGAACAAAGAGCAGAAGAACATTAAGCATAAGACTTAATATCAGAGCAAAAGATATTATCTAAATTATATGCAGAAGAAGACTAAGCAGTGTATGGGGGTGAGTCCGTTCCTCCTCGTGGTGCCCCTGGATAAAGCCTGATGCTGCAGGCCAAACTGAACGCGGACAAATGTAACTTTTGTGACTGGCAGAACGGAAGGTGTAATCTTCAAACTTTTATAGGTAACAACTACGGGAATGCCTGTCACAAATGAGAATATGATGAAGAAGTAGAATAGGAAGAATAATAACAGTGGAATAAAAAGAATATGTAGAATAGGAAGAATAATAATAGTTGAATAAAATGAATATGAAGAATGTAATAAAAAAAAAAAGGAAAAGGATGAAGAAGATGAATAAGGTGAAGAAGAAGTTGATGTCAAAGATGCTGATGATGATGATGAAGATGAAAGTGTGGGAAAAGTAAAAAAAAAGAAGGGGAAGGGCGTGGAATAGTGAAACATCAATATCTGACAAAATTAAAAAAAAAATTTACATAGTCAATATCTTTGTCACTCCGAACGTCTTAAAAAAAAACAAAAAACATGCTATTCTATTTGATTGGGATAAACCTCTATGACTTTAATGTCTCCGCCACCTCCCCAAATACATCCGGCATTATTCTTAGTTGTTTTCCTTCATGTAGAATGAACCTACAAGGCAAGAAAGGGTTTATTTTAATTCCGATATTTTGGTCCCATTGACTTGCATTGGGATCGGGTATCGGTATCGGCGATATCCGATATTTTTTGAATATCGGCCGATCCTATCCGATACCGATACTTTCCGATATCGGAAGGTATCGCTCAACACTACTCCTGATACAAGATACAACTCGTCCTGCAAAAAATCTAGTCATCATACCATGGAAGAATAGGAAAATTTCTGGCTCTTGGAGGACAAAATTAAAGTTCAAAAACTAAAATTTTCTGTGTCCCGAAATAGTTAAAATTGTTAAGCTCCTATACTTAATACATATGGTACCTCTTGTCTTCTAGCACTTTCTTGGTCCTTTAAAAACACAATGGTTGGAACATTTCCGAGAACTTGATGAGTTATAAGAAGATGCCTGAAAAACAAATTAAACGTTTTACTTCAGATGCAGAACTGCTTCATTATTAAACTACAACTAAACAGTCCACGGTGGAAATTCACAAAACAAAATGTTTCCAAGGGAATTTTGCTCTTCAGAAACTAAGGCAGCTCTGTGATTAGATGCTATGTGCAACAAAGAGTTTCTTTTTGAAGCGATTTCATAAATTTGCTCTCTATGTGTTAGCAGTTTCATGACCTTGAGGCAATAAAATACAGTACATACAGGTCCATCTTTAACCTTCGTCTGGCTGAGTAGGTACAATTGTAACTATTCCGTTTTTTTAAAATTGCAATAACTTTTGTTCGAAAAGCCGTAGAGAGCTCTGCAGTTTTGGTCCAGAATATATTGGCCAAATATCACAGTGGAGGTATATATGAAGGTACAATTGTACCTCTGCAGCCTGTTAACGTAAAATTATGCAGCCTGACGAAGGTTAAAAGATTCACCAGATACAGAAGGGAAAATAAGTATTTGATACACTGTTGATTTTTCTAGCTTTTCCACATACAAACAATGGAGAGGTCTGTAATTTTTATTGTAGGTACAATTCAACTGTGAGAGACAGAATCTAAAAATGAAAACCATAAAATCACATTGTATGATTTTTAAGATACCGGTAATTAAATTGCATTTTATTGTATGAAATAAGTATTTGATCATCTACCAAGCAGCAAGAATTTTGGCTCTCACACAGGTAATAAGTGTAGAGTATTTATTGAACCGGTTTGAACTCGTTACCTGTATAAAAGACACCTGTCCACTCACTCAATCAATCACTCCAACCTCTCCACCATGGCCAAGACCAAAGAGCTGTCTAAGGACACCAGGGACAAAATTGTAGACGTGCACAAGGCTGGAATGGGCTACGGGACAATCTGTAAGCAGCTTGGTGAGAAGGCAACAACTGTTGGCACAATTATTAGAAAGTGGAAGAAACACAAGATGACTGTCAATCTTCCTCGGTCTGGTGCTCCAAGCAAGATCTTGCCTTGTGGGGTAAGGAAGATTCTGAGAAAGGTCAGGAATCAGCCCAGAGCTACATAGGAGAATCTAGTCAATGACCTGAAGAGAGCTGGGACCACGGTCTCAAGCATTACCTTTAGCAACACACACTGCTGTCATGGATTATAATATTGCAGGGCACTTAAGGTCACACTGCTCACACCAGCACATGTCCAGGTCCATTTGAAGTTCCCCAATGACCATCTGAATGATCCAGAGGAGGCATGCGAGAAAGTCCTGTGGTTAGATGAGACCAAAAATAGAACTTTTGTTTGAAGGAAGAAAAGGGAGTACAACCCCAAGAACACTGTCCCATCCGTGAAGCATGGTGGGGGAAACAGTATACTTTGAGGTGCTTTTCTGCAAAGGGGACAGGACAACTGCAATTTATTGAAGTGAGGATGGATGGGATCATGCATCGTGTGATTTTGGCCAACACCCTCCTTCCTTCAGTAAGAGCATTGAAGATTATTATGCTGGAAGGCCCAGCCATGACCAATGACCCAAAACACACTGCCAGGGCAACTAAGGCGAGGCTCCATAAGAAGAATTTCAAAGTGCTGGAGTGGCCTAGCCAGTCTCCAGACCTGATCCCAATAGAAAATCTTTGGAGGAAGCTGAAACTCAATGTTGCCCATTGACAGGCCCATAACCTGAAAGATCAAAAGAAGATCTGTATGGAGGAGTGGGCCAAAATTCCTGCTGCAATTTGTGCAAACTTGGTCAAGAACTACAGAAAACGTCTGACTTCTGTAATTGCAAACAAAGGTTTCTGCACTAAATATTAAAGAGAACCGGTCACCCCCAAAACCGAAGATGAGCTAATCCCACCACCATCAGGGGCTTATCTACAGCATTCTGTAATGCTGTAGATAAGCCCCCGAAGTATCCTGAAAGATGAGAAAAAGAGGTTAGATTATACTCACCCAGGGGCGGTCCTACTGAGGTCCGGTGGGCGTTGCGGTCCGGGGCCTCCCATCTTCTCACGATGATGTCCTCTTCTTGTGTTCACGCTGCGGCGCAGGCGTACTTTGTCTGCCCTGTTGAGGGCAGAGCAAAGTACTGCAGTGCGCAGGTGTCGGGAAAGGTCAGAGAGGCCCGGCGCCTGCGCACTGCAGTACTTTGCTCTGCCCTCAACAGGGCAGACAAAGTACGCCTGCGCCGGAGCATGAAGACAAGAAGAGGATGTCATTGTAAGAAGATGCGAGGCCCCGGACCACGATGCCCACCGCAGCGGCACCGCCCCTGGTTGAGTATAATCTAACCTCTTTTTCTCATCTTTCAGGATATATCGGGGCTTATCTACAGCATTACAGAATGCTGTAGATAAGCCCCTGATGCCGGTGGGCTTAGCTCATCTTCGATTTTGGGGGTGATAGGTTCCCTTTAAGCTCTGTTTTTCTATTGTATTAAATACTTATTTTGTGCAATAAAATGCTAATTAATTAAGTAAAATTCATACAATGTGATTTTTTTTAAGGGTACCGTCACACTGAAACGACGCTGCAGCGATACGACAACGATCCCGAAGTCCCCTGGTAACCAGGGTAAACATCGGGTTACTAAGCGCAGGGCCGCGCTTAGTAACCCGATGTTTACCCTGGTTACCATCGTAAAAGTAAAAAAAACAAACAGTACATACTTACCTACCGCTGTCTGTCCCCGGCGCTGTGCTTTCCTGCACTGACTGTGAGCACAGCGGCCGGAAAGCAGAGCGGTGACGTCACCGCTGTGCTTTCCGGCTGGCTGGTGCTGACACAGGATGCAGGAGGAGTGCAGAGAAGCACAGCGCTGGGGACAGACAGCAGAAGGTAAGTATGTACTGTTTGTTTTTTTTACGTTTATGCTGGTAACCAGGGTAAACATCGGGTTACTAAGCGCGGCCCTGCGCTTAGTAACCCGATGTTTATCCTGGTTACCAGTGAAGACATCGCTGAATCGGCGTCACACACGCCGATTCAGCGATGTCAGCGGGAGATCCAGCGACGAAAGAAAGTTTCAAACGATCTGCTACGACGTACGATTCTCAGCGGGGTCCCTGATCGCAGGAGCGTGTCAGAAACAGCGAGATCGTAAGGATATCGCTGGAACGTCACGAATCGTACCGTCGTAGCGATCAAAATGCCACTGTGTGACGGTACCCTAAGATTCTGTCTCTCACAGGTGAAGTGTACCTATGATAAAAATTACAGACCTCTCCATTCTTTGTAGGTGGGAAAGCTTTTCCTCTCTCTACATGCTGCACAATTCCAACTATGGTCCCTGTCCAGATCTTCAAAGTATATTTTCTCTGAAATGCTTCATAAAAAAATATATACTAGGCCAAGACTGTGGAGCCAGGCTCTGAATAATGGTGCCCATGGTTTGAGCAGTTTGAGGCTATGTGCACACGTTGCGGATTAGGCTTAGGAACTTCTGGTGCGGATTCTGTCTCTCCTGGCAGAAAACGCACCTGCGGATTTGTCGCTTTTTTTGTGCATTTCCGCAGCGTTTTTTGTGCATTTTTGCTGCGGTTTTCTTGCGGATTTGCTGCGTTTTTTACCCCAGCAGTTTTCTATAATGGAATGGGTACAAAAACGCTGCAGATTCACAAAAAAGAAGTGACATGCTACTTCTTTTAAACCGCAGCGTTTCCGCAGCGGATTTTCCGCAACGTGTGCACAGCATTTTTTTTCTCATTGATTTACATTGTACTGTAAATCAATTGCGGATCTGCAGCGTTTCTGCCCTGCAAAAAAACGCTGCGGATCCTCAGAGAATCCGCAACGTGTGCACATACCCTCAAAGAGCATGACATGTTCCCTTTAAAATGATTTTCCGGGACAAATTTAAAGGGGTTGCCTGGGACTTTAATACTGAAGGTCTATCCTTAGGATAGGTCATCAATATTTGATTGGTGCCACAACCAGCACTTCCCACCAATCAGCTGCTCTCAATGCTGGAAATGACCAGAAGTGCTCAGCGATGGAGCTACACAGTACTAGTGGTTGCAGATGGCTATTGCACATCTGCCCCTTATAACAATCAATAGGAGGTGGTAGTGAATTACCTGGCTGTGGCCACTATATGGTTGATGAAGCAGTGCAGCTCCACAACTGAGCACTTCTGACCTCCAGTGACACAGAACAGCTGATCAGTGGGGGTCCCAGGTGTTCCACTGATCAGATTGTCATGAGATAATGAATGTTATGTAGGTCATCTGCAAGTGGTGTTAACGTTACGACTGGTTGTGTATATATACAGTCTGACAAAAATGAAGAGACCACTGCAAAATGTTCAGTTTGACTGATTTTTATCTTTATAGATATATTTTGGAGTAAAATGTAAATTGTTCTTTTATTCTGTATACTACTGACAACATGTCTCCGAAGTTCCAGGCAATAAATTTTGTATTTATTTTCTGAAAATGAGAAATAGTCAAAGTAGCAAAAAATGCAGTGTCTGCAGACCACAAATAATGCAAAAGAAAAACAAGTTCATAATCATTTAGAAACAACAATACTAATGTTTTAACTCAGGAAGAGTTCAGAAATCAATATTTTGTGGCATATCCATGATTTTAAAATCACAGCTTTCATGTGTCTTGGCATGATTTCCACCAGTCTTTCACACTGCTTCTGGTAAAAAAAGTGTAAGCAGTTCTTCTTTGTTTGATAGCTTGTGATTATCCATCTTCCGCTTGATCACATTCCAGAGGTTTTCCATGGGGTTCAGGTCTGGAGATTGGGCTGGCGATGACAGGGATTTGATGTGGTGGTTCTTCATCCACACCTTGATTGACCTAGATGTGTGGCATGGCGTATAATCCTACTGGAAAAAACAGTCCTCCGAGTTGGGGAACCTTGCCTGAGCAGAAGGAATCAACTGTTTTCCCAGGATAATCTTGTATGCAGCTTGATTCATACGTCCTTTGCAAAGATTAACCTGCCCAATTCCAGCATGGCTGAAGCATCCCCAGATTATCACCGATCTTCCACCATATTTCACAGTGGGTGCAAGACATTGTGGCTTGTACGCCTCTCCAGGTCTCCGTCTAACCATTAGACGACCAGGTGTTGGGCAAAGCTGAAAATTAGACTCATCAGAGAAGATTACCTTACTCCAGTCCTCTATGGTCCAATCCTTATGGTCTTTGTCAAACTTCAGTCTGGCTCTCCTTTGCTTCTCAATGATGAAAAGTTTTTTTTTCTAGCTTTTCATGACTTGAATCCCTCCTCTAAGAACCTGTTACGAACTGTTCTTGCGTGCACTTCACCCCAGCTGCCATTTGTCATTCCTTTTGAAGGTCATTTGATGTCATCCTGCGGTTGCTAAATGACATTCGATTAAGATGACGGTCATCCTGGTCAATGGAGAGTCGTTTTCCCCCTCTGCTGGTCTGTAGTTTTGTTGTCCCCAATGTCTGCTGCTTGACCTTGTTGTAATTGACTGCCGTCAATTACAGAAATTTTAAAGGAAGGAGGCAACATGACGCTCACGGTGTCCCTCTGCTAGTAAAGCCAGAATTGAACTCTTCTTTTCCTCACTCAAGACTTTTCTTTTCAACTCCTTTGGCATGGTTAAAAGTTATTTTTTAATTCCTATTTTTCATTCATTTTTATACTTTCCTTCCTACTTTCCTAAGATTTGGTTCAGGTGATCACCTAATCAGAAGCACATTAAGTAGAATGAGATGTACTCTGGTTGGAATTCAACTGACACTGGAATGGAATGGCTGTCAGACATGTAGAGAAGCTGATTTTTATAAAACTGTGCAGCGGTCTCTTAATTTTTGCCATAGCTGTATCTACATAATCACTGGTATCACTGGTGACGTGCAATACAGATAAACCTGTGCCATCTTCAAAGATTGCCACAAATAGCAAATAAATGCGAAATATACAGCTGTACTAGAGCCATGCCGTAAGTACAAAATTGCCCTACCATAAGCATGCATATTAAGAATAAAATAAGTTATTAAAGGCATACAAGCAAGTATCTATATATGATAGAAAACTAATATGAAATACCGAAAACGAGGAGCATAATCCTGAAGAAGCGTTTCAATTTGAACATCGGTTTCCTTATTTCCGCTTGTTACCCAATAAGCACGACAGACTGAAAAGTCCACTGTTACAGACACCTACAAGGATCAAGAAGTAAAATATGAAACTGTATAATGATCACTGAAACAGGTTATGTAATTTATAGTGTTCTGAAGTAGAACTGTGTTATGCAGTGTTCAGAAGTACCTACCAAAGTGTATACTATAACTTATTTGGCTTATTTGTAGCCCAAAGTGCTTCAGATTAGATTTTTTTCCTACTGTTTTTTAAAAGAAAATATGTTACTAAAGTTCATATTTTATAGGTTGTTACAATTGGAGCAGTTCTAAATGTGTAAAGATAGAGTAAATATGGTGTAAAGTGAGGACACAAAAGGTAAGAAGTGTTTGGCATGTATGGTCCAGCCATCATTATAATAAGTAGGATTTTTCATTAACACTGCATGAACCAGCCAATATCTGTCTAAGTACAGGGACCCGTCGAAGCACCAGCCAGGCGCGAAACGGCCGTCGTCTAGCCTCGCCGCTTTTCTTTGCTCAGCACCCCCGGTCGTGAAGATGATTTTTACTTTGTGTGAATAAAGTTACTTGCACCGGACCTTCAGCGAGTGCGCTCCATTACTTCTTTTGTTCTTTGGTATCTACATGTGGATCGTTTCCAGCGGAGCTTTGCACCCAGGACCGGATATAGTGGCCTGTCACATACAGGTGAGCGGTTTCCACCATATGCTTTGGTTGTAGTGCTGTCCGGCTGTTTCTTTTGTTTTCTGTATATATATATATATATATATATATAATGAAAAATTAATAAGTGATTAAAAAGTGTATAAAATTGCTGCATTAGATGAAAAGTAGAAATTTAAAAAAATGTGATCACATACAGTATATCAGTGCATAGCATCAGAAACTATAAGTAAAATAAGGTGCATACGTTTGGAAGTGCACAAAAAGTTATATAATGTATATTTCAAAGTGCCATGTGCACAAAATGCCTAATAGTATATATTTTAAAGTGCCATGTGCACAAAAAAGTGGAAGAAAATATTAGGGGGATATACCTTTAACCCCTTAGTGACAGAGCCAATTTGGTACTTAAAGGGAACCTGTCACCCCGAAAATCGCGGGTGAGGTAAGCCCACCGGCATCAGGGGCTTATCTACAGCATTCTGTAATGCTGTAGATAAGCCCACCGATGTTACCTGAAAGAGGAGAAAAAGACGTTAGATTATACTCACCCAGGGGCGGTCCCGCTGCTGGTCCGGTCGGATGGGTGTCGCTGGTCCGCTGCGGCGCCTCCCATCTTCTTTACATGACGTCCTCTTCTGATCTTCAGCCACGGAAATGTCACAGAGTCCCGGCGCCTGCGCACTGCAGTACTTTGCTCTGCCCTCAACAGGGCAGACAAAGTACGCCTGCGCCGGAGCCGTGGCTGAAGATCAGAAGAGGACGTCATGGAATGAAGATGGGAGGCGCCGCAGCAGACCAGGGACACCCATCTGACCTGACCAGCAGCGGGACCGCCCCTGGGTAAGTATAATCTAACGTCTTTTTCTCCTCTTTCAGGTAACATAACAGATAACATAAAATAACAGGTAACAGAATGCTGTAGATAAGCCCCTGATGCCGGTGGGCTTACCTCACCCGCGATTTTCGGGGTGACAGGTTCCCTTTAATGACCGAGCCAATTTTTGCAATTCTGACCACTGTCACTTTATGAGGTTATAACTCTGGAACGCTTCAACGGATCCCGCTGATTCTGAGATTGTTTTTTCGTGACATATTGTACTTCATGTTAGTGGTAACATTTCTTCGATATTACTTGCGATTATTTATGAAAAAAATGGAAATATGGCGAAAATTTTTAAAATTTTGCAATTTTCAAACTTTGTATTTTTATGCCCTTAAATCAGAGAGATATGTCACGAAAAAAAGTTAATAAATAACATTCCCCACATGTCTACTTTACATCAGCACAATATTGGAAACAAATTTTTTTTTTGTTAGGGAGTTATAAGGGTTAAAAGTTGACCAGCAATTTCTCATTTTTACAACACCTTTTTTTTTTTTTTTTTAGGGACCACATCACATTTGAAGTCATTTTGAGGGGTCTATATGATAGAAAATACCCAAGTGTGACACCATTCTAAAAACTGCACCTCTCAAGGTGCTCAAAACCACATTCAAGAAGTTTATTAACCCTTTACGTGCTTCACAGGAACTGAAACAATGTGGAAGGAAAAAATGAACATTTAACTTTTTTTGCAAACATTTTAATTCAGAACCATTTTTTTTATTTTCACAAGTGTAAAAACAGAAATGTAACCATAAATTTTGTTATGCAATTTCTCCTGAATACGCCAATACCCCATATGTGGGGGTAAACCACTGTTTGGGCGCACCGCAGAACTTGGAAATGAGGGAGCGCCGTTTTACTTTTTCAATGTAGAATTGGCAGAAATTGAGATTGGACGCCATGTCGCGTTTGGAGAGCCCCTGATGTGCCTAAACAGTGGAAACCCCCCACAAGTGACACCATTTTGGAAACTAGACCCCTTAAGGAACTTATCTAGATGTGTGGTGAGCACTTTGAACCCCCATGTGCTTCACAGAAGTTTATAACGTTGAGCCGTGAAAATTAAAAAAAAAAAAAAATAAAAAAATAAAACAAATCGCATTTTTTCTACAAAAATGATCTTTTTGCCCCCAAATTTTTATTTTTACAAGGCTAACAGGAGAAATTAGACCACAAAAGTTGTCGTGCAATTTCTCCTGAGTACGTCGATACCCAATATGTGGGGGTAAACCACTGTTTGGGCGCACCGCAGAGCTTGGAAGAGAAGGAGTGCCGTTTTACTTTTTCAATGTAGAATTGTCTGGAATTGAGATCGGACGCCATGTCGCGTTTGGAGAGCCCCTGATGTGCCTAAACAGTAGTAACCCCCCACAAGTGACCCCATTTTGGAAACTAGACCCCCCAAGGAACTTATCTAGATGTGTGGTGAGAACTTTGAATGCCCAAGTGCTTCACAGAAGTTTAGAGTCGTGAAAATAAAAAAATATTTTTTTTTTCAAAAAAAAAGATTTTGTAGCCCAAGTTTTTATTTTCACAAGGGTAACAGGAGAAATTGGACCCCAAAAGTTGTTGTCCAATTTATCCCGAGTACGCTTATGCCCCATATGTGGGGGTAACCCACTGTTTGGGCACATGGCAGAGCTCAGAAGGGAGGGAGCACCATTTGACTTTTTGAGCACAAAATTGGCTGTCGTGTTTGGAGACCCCCTGATGTACCTAAACAGTGGAAACCCCCCAATTCTAGCTCCAACCCTAACCCCAACACCCTAATCCCAACCCGATCCATAATCCTAATCACTAACCCTAACGATAATCACAACCCTTACCCCAAAACAACCCTAATGTCAACCCTAACCATAACCCTAATCAAAACGCTAAATCCAACACACCCCTAATCCTAATCTCAACCCTAACCTCAAACCTAACCCTAATCCCAATACACCCCTAATCACAACCCTAACCTTAACCCTAATCCCAAACCTAACCCTAATCCCAAGCGTAACCCTAATGCCAACCCTAACCCTAATCCCAATACACCCCTAATCACAACCCTAACCGTAACCCTAATCCCAAACCTAACCCTAATCCCAAGCATAACCCTAATGCCAACCCTAACCCTAATCCCAACTCTAACCCTAACTTTAGCCCCAACCCTAGATGTAATGTTTTTTTGTACGTCACATCCGCCATTTCTGACCGCACATGCGTGGCCGTAACTCCGCCCCCTCCTCCCCAGGACATAGATTGGGCAGCGGATGCGTTGAAAAACTACATCCGCTGCCCACGTTGTGCACAATTTTCACAACGTGCGTCGGTATGTCGGGCCGACGCATTGCGACGGCCCCGTACCGACATAAGTGTGAAAGAAGCCTAACCCTAAATTTAGCCCCAACCCTAACCCTAAATTTAGCCCCAACCCTAACCCTGAATGTAGCCCCAACCCTAAATTTAGCCCGATCCCTAACCCCAGCCCTAGTCCCAACCCTAACCCTAACCCTAGCCCTAACCCTAGCACTAATTTTAGCCCCAACTGCTCTTCTCCTGCCGGCAGATGGCGATAGATGGCGGGCGCACTGCGCATGCGCCCGCCATTTTCTTTTCCCCAGCAGCCAGGAGGAGCAGCAGGAGGACCCAGGGACACCGGTGAGTATGATAGGGTCCCCGAATCCCGCTATTTCTCTGTCCTCTGACGTGCGATCACATCAGAGGACGGAGAATTACACTTTGCTTCTTTTTTTTTTTTGCGGTCGCCGGTAAACAGTTAATTACCGGCGATCGCAAAACAGGGGTCAGTAAAACCGACGCCGATCATGTTCTTTGGGGTCTCGGCTACCCCCGGCAGCCAAGACCCCAAAGATTCTCCCGGTGCCGGCCAGCGGGCGCACTGCGCATGCGCCCGCCATTTTGAAGATGGCAGCGCCAATCTGGAGCCACGAGGAGCACCGGGGGAGATAGGTAAGTATTGGGGGGCTACCTGGGACCCCATTTCTCTGTCCTCTGATGTGCGATCACATCGGAGGACAGAGAAATTAAAAAGAAATCGCGTTTTTTGGGGGGTTTTTTTGCGACCGCCGGTAAACGGTTAATTACCGGCGATCGCAAATGCGGGGTCGGTAAAAAAAAAAACCCGAATCATGTTCTCTGGGGTCTCGGCTACCCCCGGCAGCCGAGACCCCGGAGAAAATCCGACTCTGGGGGGCGCTATTTACTTTTTCCACAGCGCGCTGTTAATTAATGGCGCTGTGGTTTAAGTACCCTTAGCGGCCACCGTTAAAAGGCGTATCGGCGATCGTTAAGGGGTTAAATGCCGCCAAGGTCTTGTAACCGTGCACCCCGACACGCGTTTCGGAATGTAATTCCTTTGTCTATTGTCAGACTATTTTCAATAAAAATTTACTGTTTTACCATATATTCTTTGCTTGGGTGGATCTCGGCCTTCTTTCATGTTTAGAGCACGGACCATTGTCTCCTCCTTTAGTGGTTTCCACTCAAATTTCTTCACATACGGTGATCTCAGGGTATCTAATTAACGATTTGTTTAATATTCTTGTTCAAAGAGTGAATTGGGTATCTTTTTATATAATACCATTGGGTACCACTGTTGTGTTTATCAGATACAAAATATTAAAGAGTGCTTATGGAGGGTGATGGAACAGATGACATGAGGGACCAAATTTTGATGAAAGGTTAGGAAGAGAGACCAAGAAATAATTAATTGGAGCATTACGAAAGACATCTTTTGTGGCATTATTGTAAGGTTCGGATTGTAGACTATGTTAGTCTTAGGTCATTAGCAGAATGGAGAATACTGATAGGGTGCTAGACAAAAATGAGGGAGGGGATATAGGGCAGTGCTAAACTGTGGAGAGCTTTGTGGATGAGAGTGATAAGTTTATATTGAACTCTGTAGTTGAAGGGGAATCAGTACAATGACTGACAGAATAGAGGTATTAATGTAGTGGCTGGACAAAAACACAACCCTGGCTGCAGCATTCAAGATACATTGGAGACTGGGAAGTTTAGTAATAGGGGGCGAGCTTAACAAGAGGGATACCAAATAGAAGAGAGTTGCAGTAGTCCAGACAAGAATGATTCACATCAAAAGTAAGAAAAAGGTCACATTTTTTAGATGTTTATGAGGTGCAGGTGACATGAGCGAGTGATTGAATATAGGGAGTGAAGGAAAGATGCAAGTCAAATGTAACCCCACAACAGAGATTGTGTTGATTGAGAATTATGGTAGAACTTCCAACAGAAATGGTAATATTGAATGTAGGTAGGTTATTAGAGAGAGGAAACCCAAGAAGTTAGGTTTTGGAAAGATCCTCGTTTCAGATAAGCTGAAGACATGTGGTTAGATAAAATAAAAAGACAATCAATGGTATTTTGTAGCAATGCAGGGGTGTTTTCAGGAGAAGCAGTGTATAATTGGGTGTCAGCATAGAGATGGCACTGAAAACTGAACCAGCTGATGATTTGTCCAATAGGGGTGATATATTGAGAAAAGAAGAGGAGGGGGCCCAAGACTAAACCCTGAGGAACCCCAGCAGTAAGGGGAAGCGGAGGAGAAGAAACAAAAGATACAGTGAAGGAATGGTCAGAGAGGTAGGAGGAGAACCAAGAGAGTGTGGTATCCTTGAGACTGAGAGCAGGGTATAGAGAAGAGGAGCTAGTGTCAAATGTTGCAGAAAGATTCTGGAGAACCAAAGGAAGTAGCAACCATTAGATTTGGCAGTTAACAGATCAATAGAGACTTTAAGGGCAGTCTCTGTGGCGTGCAAAGTGTGGGAACCAGATTGTAAAGTATCAATTAAAAAAGTCACAAAGTCACAAAAAAGTCATAAAGAAGTTTAGTAATGAAGAGAAAATTAGAGACAGGTCTGTAGTTAGCAGAGCAGTTCTGTTTAGGGATGATTTAACTAAAGGGTTTATGACTGCGTATTTGAAGGTGCTTAGAAAAACACCAGATAAAGGAGAGAGGTTAAATATTTTAGTATGTATATTTAAAATTTCTGCATTTACTTAATTGTGAGTCTCTTCTTTTTGTCAAACACCTTACACCACGCAATTACCATTTACCATAGCATCTAAGCAGTTAAACAATTCTACTGCTCTGTTTAGTGCCTGATGCCTAAGAGTAAGTGCACATGACCTCTGCCTGAAAAAGAGCTTAAAAAAGAAAATAAAAGACACCAAAAGGAAAGAACATATGCACTGCAATGTCAAAATGGCTTGATTGAGATACAAGTGATTCTCAATAAATTAGAATGTCATCAAAAAGTTAATTTCAGTTGTTCAATACAAAAAGTGAAACTCATATTATATTGAGTCATTACAAACGGAGTGATCTATTTTAAGTGTTTATTTCAGTTAATGTTGATGAATATGGCTTACAGCCAATGAAAACCCAAAAGTCATTATCTCAGTAAATTAGAATAATTAAAAATCACCTGCAATGGCTTCCTAAGCGTTTAAAAAGGTCTCAGTTTCAGTAGGCTTCACAATCATGGAGAAGACTGTTGACTTGACAGATGTCCAGAAGGCAGTCATTGACACACTCCATCAGCAGAGGAAGCCACAAAAGGTTATTGCTAAAGAAGCTGACTGTTCACGGAGTGCTGTGTCTAAGCATATTAATGGAAAGTTGAATGGAAGGAAAACGTGTGGTAGAAAAAGGTGCATAAGCAAGCGGGATAACCGCAGCCTTGAAAAGATTGTTAAGGCCATTCAAAAATTTGGGCGGGAGTCACAAGGAGTGGACTGCTGCTGGAGTTATTGTTTCAAGAGCCACCACACACAGACGTATCCAGGACATCAGCTACAAGTGTCGCATTCCTTGTATCAAGCCACACATGACCAATAGACAATGCCAGAAGCGTCTTACCTGGGCCAAGGAGAAAAAGAACTGAACTATTGCTCAGTGGTCCAATGTGTTGTTTTCAGATTAAAGTAAATTTTGCATTTCATTTGGAAATCAAGGTCCCAGAGTCTGGAGGAAGAGTGGAGAGGCACACAATCCAAGCTGCTTGAGGTCTAGTGTGAAGTTTCCACAATCAGTGATGGTTTGGGGAGACATGTCATCTGCTGGTGTAGGTCCACTGTGTTTTATCAAGACCAAAATCAGTCCAGTCGTCTACCAGGAAGTTTTAGAGCACTTCATGTTTCCCTCTGCCGACAAGCTTTTTGGAGATGGAAATTTCATTCTCCAGCAGGACTTGGCACCTGTCCACAGTGCCAAAAGTACCAATACCTGGTTTAAAAACAACATTATCACTGTTCTTGATTGGCCAGCAAACTCACCTGACCTTAACCCCATAGAGAATCTATGGGGTATTGTCAAGAGGAAGATGAGAGGCACCAGACCTAACAATGCAGACGAGCTGAAGGCTGATATCAAAGCAACCTGGGCTTCCATAATTCCTCAGCAGTGCCACAGCCTGATCGCCTCCATACCACGCCGCATTGATGCAGTAATTATTATTATTATTTATATAGCACTATTGATTCCATGGTGCTGTACATGAGGAGTTACATACAAATTACAGATATCACTTACAGTAAGCAAACTAACAATTACAGACTGATACAGAGGGGTGACGACCCTGCCCTTGCGGGCTTACATTCTACAGGATGGTGGGGATGGAGACAGGTTGAGGGTTATAGGAGCTCCGGTGTTGGTGAGGCGGTAGCTTCGTTAGTGGTGAGGAGGCAGCAGGGTCAGTGCAGGTTGTAGGCTTTCCTGAAGAGGTGGGTTTTCAGGTTCCGTCTGAAGGACCCGAAAGTGGTTGATAGTCGGATGTGTTGGGGCAAAGAATTCCAAGGGATGAGGGATATTCTGGAGAAGTCTTGGAGGCGGTTGGGTGAGGAGCGGATAAGTGTGGAGGAGAGAAGGAGGTCTTGGGAGGACCGGAGATTACGTGAGGGAAGATATCGGGAGATTAGTTCAGAGATATATGGAAGAGACAGGTTATGGATGGCTTTGTAGGTCAGTATTAGTAATTTGAACTGGATACGCTGATAGAATGGGAGCCAGTGAAGAGATCTGCAGGGGGGGGGGGGGGGAGCGGAGGAGCAGCGAGGAGATGAATTAGTTGGGCAGCAGAGTTAAGGATGGACTGTAGAGGTGTAAGGGTGTTAGCAGGGAGGCCACAGAAAAGGATGTTGCAGTAGTCAAGGCGGGAGATGATGAGGGCATGCACAAGCATTTTAGTAGATTGATGGTTGAGAAAAGGACGGATTCTGGAGATATTTTTGAGCTGGAGGCGACAGGAGGTGGAAAGGGCTTGGATGTGCGGTTTGAAGGACGGCAGAGTCAAGGGTTACTCAGAGGCAGCGGACTTCCGGTACAGGGGAAAGCGTGATGTGGTTAATTGCGATAGATCGGTCAGGTATGGAAGATCTATGAGATGGAGGAAAGATGATGAGTTCAGATTTGTCTACATTAAGTTTGAGGACGTGAGAGAAGGAGGATATGGCTGAGAGACGCTCTGGGATTTTGGACAGCAGAGAGGTGATGTCTGGGCCAGAAAGGTAGATCTGAGTGTCATCAGCATAAAGGTAGTACTGGAATCCATGGGACTTTATGAGTTGGCCCAGGCCAAGTGTATAGACTGAGAAGAGTAGGGGTCTTTGAACAGAGCCTTAGGGGACTCCAACAGAGAGAGGGTGGGATGAGGAGGTAGTGTGGGAGTGGGAGACGCTGAATGTGCGGTTGGAAAGGTTTGAGGAGATCCAGGATAGGGCGAGGTCTTTGATGTCAAAGGAGCCCTGACCAAGTATTGAGTGCATTTACTGAACATACATTTCAGGAGGCCAACAATTCCGATTTGAAAATCATTTTTCAAGCTGGTGTTATAAAGTATTTTAATTTACTGAGATAATGACTTTGGGGTTTTCATTGGCTGTAAGTCACAATCATCAACATTAACACTTGAAATAGATCACTCTGCTTGTAATGACTATATAATATATGAGTTTAATTTTTTGTATTTAAGAACTGAAATAAATTAACGTTTTGATGATATTCTAATTTTGTGAGAAGCACTTGTACATTCCATCTGTTTTCACTTCTTTTTACTGCTTTAGGCTTCAAAAGCCGTGAAGTGACTAAAAGAAGTGACCATTTGTCACGTGGCTTCTGCTTTGAAGCCAGCACTATTCTATATGTAAATTAAAAAGAGAAATAAAGATATTGGTGGCAAAGCCACAGCAAAAACAACAAATTAGATGTTTCAAGAAAAACACAGATTTCCTGAAGTATCTTCTGTTTGAAACGCAATGCAGGTATGCTGGCATCTAAAAGATGTGTGCACATATGGTTGCTAGCAAAAGCCTGGGTATCAGGATTCTTCAGTGAATAGGATGACTGTCTTATTCTGCAGACTACTATATGGAAGGGAAAAAAAACCACCACATTATTATTATACATTTTTATAGCGCCATTTATTCCATGGGACACTACATGTGAATACAGGGCAAATATAGACAAATACATTAAACATGAGCAAAAAAACAAGGCACACAGGTACATAAGGAGGGAGGACCCTGCCCTCGAGGGCTCACAGTCTGCAGGGGATGGATGAGGATACACTAGGAGAGGGTAGAGCTGGTTGTGCGGCGGTTCAGTGGGTTGAGGATCACTGCAGGCTGTAGGCTTGTCAGAAGAGGTGAGTCTTCAGGTTCTTTTTGAAGGTTTCTATGGTAGGCGAGAGTCTGATGTGTTGGGGTTGAGAGTTCCAGAGAATGGGGGAAGCACGGGAGAAGTCTTGGATGCGGTTATGGGAAGAAGAGATAAGAGGGGAGTAGAGAAGGAGGTCTTGAGAGGATCGGAGGTTGCGTGTACTGTCATGGCCAAAACCTTTGAAAATGACACCAAAATTATATTTTCACATGATCTGCTGCCCTCTGGTTTTTATTAGTGTTTGTCTGATGTTTATATCACATACAGAAATATAATTGCAATCAAATTATGAGTACCAATAGGTTATATTGACAGTTAGAATGAGTTAATGCAGCAAGTCAATATTTGCAGTGTTGACTCTTCTTCTTCAAGACCTCTGCAATTCTCCCTGGCATGCTCTCAATCAACCTCTGGACCAAATCCTGACTGATAGCAGTCCATTCTTGCATAATCAATGCTTGCATTTTGCCAGAATTTGTTGGTTTTTGTTTGTCCACCCGTCTCTTGATGATTGACCACAAGTTCTCAATGGGATTAAGATCTGGGGAGTTTCCAGGCCATGGACCCAAAATCTCTGTTTTGTTCCATGAGCCATTTAGTTATCACCTTTGCTTTATGGCAAGGTGCTCCATCATGCTGGAAAAGGCATTGTTGGGCGCCAAACTGCTCTTGGACGGTTGGGAGAAGTTGCTCTTGGAGGACATTCTGGTACCATTCTTTATTCATGGCTGTGTTTTTAGGCAAGACTGTGAGTGAGCCGATTCCCTTGGCTGAGAAGCAACCCCACAAATGAATGGTTTCATGATGCTTTACAGTTGGCATGAGACAAGACTGGTGGTAGCACTCACCTCTTCTTCTCCGAATAAGCTGTTTTCCAGATGTCACAAACAATCGAAATGGGGATTTGCCCCAGTCCTCAGCAGTCCACTCCCTGTACCTTTTGCAGAATATCAGTCGGTCCCCGATGTTTTTTTCTGGAGAGAAGTGGCTTCTTTGCTGCCCTCCTTGAAACCAGGCCTTGCTCAAAGAGTCTGCGCCTCACAGTGCGTGCAGAAGCACTCACACCAGCCTGCTGCCATTCCTGAGCAAGCTCGGCACTGCTGGTAGTCCGATCCCGCAGCTGAAACAGTTTTAAGATACGGTCCTGGCGCTTGCTGGTCTTTCTTGGGCATCCTGGAGCCTTTTTGACAACAATGGAAGCTCTCTCCTTGAAGTTCTTGATGATGCGATAGATTGTTGACTAAGGTGCAATCTTTGTAGCTGCGATACTCTTCCCTGTTAGGCCATTTTTGTGCAGTGCAATGATGGCTGCACGTGTTTCTTTAGAGATAACCATGGTTAACTGAAGAGAAACAATGATACCAAGCACCAGCCTCATTTTAAAGTGTCCAGTGATGTCATTCTTACTTAATCATGACTGATTGATCGCCAGCCCTGACCTCATCAACACCCACACCTGTGTTAACGGATCAATCACTAAAATGATGTTAGCTGCTCCTTTTAAGGCAGGACTGCAATGATGTTGAAATGTGTTTTGGGGGTTAAAGTTCATTTTCTGGGCAAATATTGACTTTGCAAGTACAGTAATTGCTGTTAAGCTAATCACTCTGACATTCAGGAGTATATGCAAATTGCCATTAGAAAAAATGAAGCAGTAGACTTTGGAAAAATTAATATTTGTCTCATTCTCAAAATTTCTGTCCATGACTGTAGGTAGGTACCGGAAGACCATGTCACAGATGTATGGAGGAGATAGGTTGTGGATGGCTTTGTATGTCATTGTGAGGATTTTGAACTTGAGTCTCTGGGCGATAGGAAGCCAGTGAAGGGCTTGCCATAGGGGAGAGGCTGGGGAATAGTGGGGAGACAGGTAGATTAGTCGGGCAGCAGAGTGTAGGATGGATTGGAGTGGTGCCAGAGTGCTAGAGGGGAGTCCAGAGAGTAGGAGGTTGCAGTAGTCAAGGCGGGAGATGATAAGGGCATGCACTAGTGTTTTTGTGGTGTCGCGGTCATTTGGAGGCATAAGGGAGAAGAGATATCGGGCGATAGCTAGACACAGAGGATGGGTCGAGGGAGGGCTTTTTGAGGATGGGTGTGATCTTGGCGGATGCTTTAATCCAAGACTGAGAGGAGATCTCTCAGGAGACCATCCGCCGCCTCATCAGGACCATGACCAGACGTTGAAGGGAGGTCAAACAGGCACATTGAGGCCACAGATTACTGAGCATTATTTTCCTTGTACTGAGGGAGGCATTTCCACTGAAGTTGGATAAGCCTGTAATTTGATTTTCCGTTGTGATTTTGAGTATCATTCCAAATCCAAACCTCCATTGTGATTTACATTTATAATTTTTATGTTTTATTATTCTCAACGCGTTCCACTATGTAATAAAGATTTGCAACTGGAATATTTCAGTGATATCTAGGATGTGGGATCTTAGTGTTCCCTTCACTTTTCCCTTTTTGAGCAGTGTATTTATGAGCTATCCTAATGGATATGTTTATCAATGTCAAGCAGTGGGGGATCAACAGCCGTCAGAGCTCTATACACAATATGGGGGTCGTTTCCAGATACTGCATCCCAGCTCCTATTTAAGTGAATAGGAGCTGAACCGCAGTACCAAAGCTGTACTCTATGGGGTCTGTACACTGTGTACACCCTGTCGCAATGGGAGCTGAAAACTGTTTATCGAGTGGTGGACCCCGTGAAATACTGATCACATATTCTAAAGATGGTCATGAATTCACAAGCTTTGGATAACCCCTTTAAGAAGTTATGAACAGGTTAAGCCTATCTTATAACACAGCCACACATTACCTTTGATAGTTCAATTTGAAGATCAAAAACTTGCTCACAGACTTCTGCCGTGCTCAGGAGGCCGGTCAATGCTTTGTATAGGATCGAATTCAGAATCTTAATCCGAGCATTAGGTCCTCGATTTTCTTTCTGTTGTACCTTCATCAAACTCATTAAACCATGTGGTTTATAATTCTGGAGGGCAACACAATAAGAACAAATTGTAATACACTTCAGTAGGAGATTGTACTTCAAAGAATTTTAGGTTGCTCGGAGAAAATGAAAAAAAAATATATCTATTTTTCCTACAAAAGTGTTTTAGCCATCAAATGTTTTCACTTTCACAAGGATAGAAGGAGAAAACAGACCCCAAAATTTGTTATGCAATTTCTATTGATTACACCAATACCTCATATGTGGTCGAAAACTACTTTTGAAACACAGTACAAAGCTCAGACGGGAAGGAGAGCCATATTGTAGTGTAGATTTTATGGTTATGGTTTGCAGGTGCCATGTAAAATTGACAGAGTGCCTGAGGTGCCAGAACAGCAGAACCCCCCAAAAAATGACCTCATTTTACAAACTACACCCACCAATAAATTAATCTAGAGGTGCAGTGATCATAATGACCCCACAGCTGTGTCACAGAATTGTATACATTGGGCAGTGAAGAAAAAATAACTATAATTTTACCACTAAAATTTTGTTTTAGCCCCAGATTTTACATTTTAACACGGAGAAGTGGGTAAAAATGGAACCAAAATATGACCCAAAATTTTCTGCTGAATGTGGCAATACCCCTGTACAGTATTGCTTAGCCGTACGGTGAGACTCTGTAGGGATGGAGCGCTATTTGCCTCCTCGAGTGCAGATTTTCTTAGAATAGTTTACGGACTCCATATTCAGAGCCCCTAAGTGCTAGAAGAGCAGAATTCCCCTTCAAGTGACCCCATTTTGGAAATTATACCCCTCTGGGAATTTATCTACAAGTGTAGTGACTATTTTGACTCCATATAAAACCAACAAATAAAGTAGCACTCTGTAGCGCTATAGAATGCAACGAGAATTGCCTTATCGAGTCTGCCGGGTACACAGGAATTGGCCATTTGATGCACTAAGTTTTCTCAATTTTTCACATTTTCTAGTACAGTAAAGCAATTCAAATGTTATATTTCAGGTTTGCATGATATAGCGCTACAGAGTGTTATTTTATTTGTTGGTAGTGACCAGTGCATTGTGTCCAGCTCATGCTTCTGGAGACACTCACCCGTAAATTAGGTGGGCTCTCATAGCTACAAAAATGCCAAACATGTGGACATTAAATCTGGTTTATGCACACAGGGAGTCAGAAGGGAGAGGGACATTTGGATTTGGGAAAGCAGAATTTGTTGGATTTCTTTTTGGGGGGCAAGGAGCCATAGCGCGTTTTCAGAGCCTTTGTACTAACTGTAAATTGAAAGCCCTATATATTTCCGTTAACAGATGACGGACCTGAGTGGGGTGTTTTATGTAGATTAAGTTGAAGCTTTTATTGGGAACATTTTACTTAACATTTTGGATCACATTTATTCGGCGCTCTACACTGAGCACTTACATCAGAGTTTCCATCTAAGGGCTCATACTCACTTGCGAGAAACTCGGATGAGTCTCACATGTTAGCTGCCGGCACTCAGATCGGAGCGTGCGGCCGCCTAGGGATACATGCAGCCGCACGCTCCTGAGTGCAGCGCCGGGTATTGCCGTGCGAGACTCAGAGTTTCTCGCAAGCGAGTATGAGCCCTAAATCTCCAAGTGAGGTGATTCAGATGAAACCCCCGAGGGATCCATTCACTATAATGAGGCAGCAGAGTTACTCTGGATTCCGTCTGGCCTCTGTTCAGCATTGTCCTTTTCAGAGGTGCACAATACAGTGCCCAATCGTGCTTTTACGCACGCCTAAAAAGATGGACACTGCCCCAAATCACAGGCCAGACAACATCCACAGTGCTGAGCCTTACTATGATCTTTGGGAGGCAGAATGAAAAAAAATCTACAGCAGGTGAAGAATTGGTATCAGTGATTAGGCGACTTTATTCTTCGGGGTGGGTGCGATTACATTGACAACAGATTTATATAGTTTTTTTTTTTTGGGGCCACAGTCAAGTGAGGGCTTATTTTTTTGCGGTACAAGATGACGGCTTATTAGAACCATTTTCGGCCACATGACATTTTTTGATAAGCCTTCAATTCCAATTTTTCTGAGGCAGAATGAACAAAAAAACAGCAATTCATGAATTTTCTTTGGGACTTTTTTTTTAATGCTGTTCTGCGTGTGCAAAAATTGATAAGGAAGCTTTATTCTTTGGGTCAGTACAATTACAACGATACCACATTTATATAGTTTTTGCGCCTTCACGCAACAAAAACTTGTATAGAAAAAATAATTATATTTACATTTGTCTTTTTGATCGCATTTTACTCGGCGGTATGATGATAAAGCATAGTTTTTTTTGTCTTTTTTTTTTCTGGTGTTCATTGACGTATAATGTCAAGAAGTGGTTAAAATGCTTGATTCCCTCCATTAAATAATAAAGGAGAGCATTATACTCTTTAAAGGGAAACAGTCATGTTTTTATACCCCAAGCTAATGTCATGTATGTAATGTTCCTTTACATCCATACCTTTCTTTTAGAAATCCATGCTTTTATTTTAGAGACATCCACTGTTGAAATCTTATGCACATGGGCTGCACATGCAGCGAGGTTGGATACTGCACTTGCGGCTCTGCCGCTTTCTATTGCCCACTCGATGCCTACCTCTTGTCAGTGACAGGCAGGTCATTCTTTTCTCAGTGACCTGTGTTCCCAAGTGGGATTTCTTGCCAGCGCCATCATTGCCTTGGGCTGCAGACTGATAGTCCGGCTCTCTATTACATCACTGCGCACTATACCGCCCCGACGCTCTTACTATTCATTTGCCTAAGATTTTAATGAGAGATTTCCCTAAAATGGAAACATCGATATCTAACATAAAGATATGGGCTTCATCCACACTAAAGGGAACCTGTCAGCAAGATTTCACACCCCACGGCCTCTTATCTGTGGGACTTCAGGCAAAGGAGTCTTCAGTAAGCAGGAGGACGTGGCGCTGGGCGGGGAATAGAGCTGGAGTGACAGAGGCTTCAGATCTACCATATCCATTTACACATCAATTCAAACACTGATTTCTCAGTAACTAAGGAACAGACTGGCCATGTAAAGGTATTGCTGACTTGTCTTTGTAGAACTACATGCCCATATACATAGTTTGGGGTGTGAAATCCTGACAGATTCCATTTAAAGAGACATCCTGCAACTTGCGAGGCGAGGTCTCCACAGATTGGATTTGTTTGTCTAGCACATTCCACAGTTCGATCAAATTGAGATCTGGAAATTGGAGGCCAAGTCAACGCCTTTACATTTATATATACATTTTTATTAGAAAAGGTGATCTTTGAAAATAGAAATAAATAACTAAAGGAACGGGTATATACATATATATATATATATATATATATATATATATATATATATATATATATATATATATATATATATATATATATATATATATATATATATATATATATATATATATATATATATACACCTGAATAATTTTAATAAGCAAACTATGATCCTTTTTAACCGCATTCTTGTTACACTGACAGAAACCTAGAATGAGAGGATAGCTTGGCAGGGCATGGGATAGGTGATCTCCTAGTCACCGCAGCAGAGCTTCTTCTGCACATGCTCACAGGCATTCGTCCTACTAACATTCTAGGACAGGTTTCGGTCAGTGTCAGACACTTAATTCTACACGGATTACTTCCTGAGAGAAAGAAATTGAATGTGTTTAGCTTATTAAAGATATTTAGTAATTTATAAACGATATTTCCTTTACTTATTTTTTCCCTATTCCTAGATAACCACTTTAACCCCTTAAAGGGAACCTGTCACCCCGTTTTTTGAGATTGAGATATAAATACTGTTAAATAGGGCCTGTGCTGTGCGTTACTATGGTGTATGTAGTGTACCCTGATTCCCCATGTATGCCGAGAAATACATTACCAAAGTCGGCGTTTTCGCCTGTCAATCAGGCTGGTCTGGTCAGGTGGGCGTGTTCACAGCGTTCTTTTCTTCCCCAGGTTTCCGTTGGTGGCGTAGTGGTGTGCGCATGTCCAAGGTCCGGATTCCCTGTGCCCACGTGAAGACAGCGCGCGATCTGCGCTGTCATTCCTTTCATCGGTGCGGGCGGCCATCTTCCTGGGGCCGCGCGTGCGCAGATGTAGAGCTCTGCTGCACGGGGCTTCAGGAAAATGGCCGCGGGATGCCGCGCGTGCGCAGAAGAGATCGCGGCGGCCATTTTCCCAAAGCCGAGATGCAAACTCGGCTTTGGGAAAATGGCCGCCGCGATCTCTTCTGCGCACGCGCGGCATCCCGCGGCCATTTTCCTGAAGCCCCGTGCAGCAGAGCACTACATCTGCGCACGCGCGGCCCCAGGAAGATGGCCGCCCGCACCGATGAAAGGAATGACAGCGCAGATCGCGCGCTGTGTCTTCACGTGGGCACAGGGAATCCGGACCTTGGACATGCGCACACCACTACGCCACCAACGGAAACCTGGGGAAGAAAAGAACGCTGTGAACACGCCCACCTGACCAGACCAGCCTGATTGACAGGCGAAAACGCCGACTTTGGTAATGTATTTCTCGGCATACATGGGGAATCAGGGTACACTACATACACTATAGTAACGCACAGCGCAGGCCCTATTTAACAGTATTTATATCTCAATCTCAAAAAACGGGGTGACAGGTTCCCTTTAAGCCCCGAGGGTGGTTTGCACGTTAATGACCGGGCCAATTTTTACAATTCTGACCACTGTCCCTTTATGAGGTTATAACTCTGGAACGCTTCAACGGATCTTGGCGATTCTGACATTGTTTTCTCGTGACATATTGTACTTCATTTTAGTGGTAACATTTATTCGATATAACTTGCGTTTATTTGTGAAAAAAACGGAAATTTGGCGAAAATTTAGAAAATTTTGCAATTTTCCAACTTTAAATTTTTATGCCCTTAAATCACAGAGATATGTCACGCAAAATACTTAATAAGTAACATTTCCCACATGTCTACTTTACATCAGAACAATTTTGGAACCAAAATTTTGTTTTGTTAGGGAGTTAAGGGTTAAAAGTTGACCAGCAATTTCTCATTTTTACAACACCATTTTTTTTTTAGGGACCACATCTCATTTGAAGTCGTTTTGAGGGGTCTATATGATAGAAAATACCCAAGTGTGACACCATTCTAAAAACTGCACCCCTCACGGTGCTCAAAACCACATTCAAGAAGTTTATTAACCCTTCAAAGGTTTCACAGGAGTTTTTGGAATGTTTAAATAAAAATGAATATTTAACTTTTTTTCACACAAAATTTATTTCAGCTCCAATTTGTTTTATTTTACCAAGGTTAACAGGATAAAATGGATGCCAAACGTTGTTGTACAATCTGTACTGAGTACGCTCATACCCCATATGTGGGGGGTAAACCACTGTTTGGGCGCATGGCAGAGCTAGGAAGGAAAGGAGCGCCATTTTACTTTTCAATGCAAAATTGACTGGAATTGAGATGGGATGCCATGTTGCGTTTGGAGAGCCCCTGATGTGCCTAAACATTGAAATCCCCACAAGTGACACCATTTTGGAAAGTAGACCCCTTAAGGAACTTATCTAGAGGTGTGGTGAGCACTTTGACCCAACAAGTGCTTCACAGAAGTTTATAATGCAGAGCCGTAAAAATAAAAAATCATATTTTTTCACAAAAATGATCTTTTCGCCACCAATTTTTTATTTTCCCAAGGGTAAGAGAAGAAATTAGACCACAAAAGTTGTTGTGCACTTTGTCCTGAGTGCGACGATACCCCATATGTGGGGGTAAACCACTGTTTGGGCGCATGGCAGAGCTCGGAAGGAAAGGAGCGCCATTTGACTTTTCAATGCAAAATTGACTGGAATTGAGATGGGACGCCATGTTGCGTTTGGAGAGCCCCTGATGTGCCTAAACATTGGAACCCCTCACAAGTGACACCATTTTGGAAACTAGACCCCCTAAGGAACTTATCTAGATGTGTTTTGAGAGCTTTGAACCCCCAAGTGTTTCACTACAGTTTATAACGCAGAGCCGTGAAAATAAAAATTCTTTTTTTTTTCACAAAAATGATTTTTTAGCCCCTAGCTTTGTATTTTTACAAGGGTAACAGAATAAATTGGACCCCAAAAGTTGTTGTCCAATTTGTCCTGAGTACGCTGATACCCAATATGTGGGGGGGGAACCACTGTTTGGGCGCATGGCAGAGCTCGGAAGGGAAGGAGCGCCACTTGGAATGCAGACTTAGATGGATTGGTCTGCAGGAGTCACGTTGCATTTGCAGAGCCCCTGATGTACCCAAACAGTACAAACCCCCCACAAGTGACCTCATATTGGAAACTAGACCTCCCACGGAACTTATCTAGATGTGTTGTGAAAACTTTGAACCCCCAAGTGTTTCACTACAGTTTACAACGCAGAGCCGTGAAAATAAAAAATCCTTTTTTTTTCCCACAAAAATGATT
Organism: Ranitomeya imitator; assembly: GCF_032444005.1. Lineage (NCBI taxonomy): Eukaryota > Metazoa > Chordata > Amphibia > Anura > Dendrobatidae > Ranitomeya > Ranitomeya imitator. The sequence continues at coordinate 341,535,986 of NC_091287.1, forward strand.
TTTAGCCCCCCAAATTTTTATTTTCCCAACGATAACAAGAGAACTTGGACCCAAAAAGTTGTTGTCCAATTTGTCTCGAGTACGATGATACCCCACACGGGTTGGACACACGGGAGAGGTCAGAAGGGAAGGAGCACTGTTTTACTTTTTCAATGCAGAATTGGCTGGAATTGAGATCTGACGCCATGTCGCGTTTGGAGAGCCCCTGATGTGCCTAAACAGTGGAAACCCCTCAATTATAAATGAAACCCTAATCCAAACGCACCCCTAACCCTAATCCCAACTGTAACCCTAACCACACACCTAACCCTGACACACCCCTAATTCTAATCCCAACCGTAAATGTAATCCAAACCCTCACCCTAGCCCTAACCCTAGCCCTAACCCTAATGGGAAAATGGAAATAAATACATTTTTTTTTAATTTTATTATTTTTCCCTAAGGCTAGGTTCACATTGCGTTAGGGAAATCCGTTTAGCGCTAGCGGATTGCGCTAACGCAATGTCTTTTTAGGTGTCATGTTTAGTGGTCGCGTTAACGTCCCCGCTCTGGAAGATCGGGAATCGGACCTCGGGCGCGCTGCGGACGCTGCAAGCAGCGTCCGAGGCGCGCCACAAAAGAACGGCACCTTGCTAGCGCGAGCCGAAAATGGCACGCTCTAGCGATGCGCTACACCCGAAAATCACATTGCTGTCAATGGGTGTGCTAACGGACCCGTTGCACGACGTTAATTGTGACATTTTCGCCGTGCAACGCTGTCTGTTAGCGTTAACCCATTAACGCAATGTGAACCTAGCCTAACTAAGGGGGTGATGAAGGGGGTTTGATTTACTTTTATAGCGTTTTTTCTATCGGATTTTTATGATTGGCAGCCGTCACACACTAAAAGACGCTTTTTATAGCAAAAAAGTTTTTGCGTCTCCACATTTTGAGACCTATAATTTTTCCATATTTTGGTCCACAGAGTCATGTGAGGTCTTGTTTTTTGCGGGACGAGTTGACGTTTTTATCGGTTACATTTTCGGACACGTGACAGTTTTTGATCGCTTTTTATTCCGATTTTTTGTGAGGCAGAATGACCAAAAACCAGCTATTCATGAATTTCTTTTGGGGGAGGCGTTTATACCGTTCCGGTAAAATTGATGAAGTTTTATTCTTCGGGTCAGTACGATTACAGCGATACCTCATTTACCGTATATACTCGAGTATAAGCCGACCCCCCTAATTTTGCCACAAAAAACTGGGAAAACTTATTGACTCGAGTATAAGCCTAGGGTGGAAATGCAGCATTTACCGGTGAATTTCAAAAATAAAAATAGATCATTATTTCCCCATAGCTGTGCCATACAGTGCTCTGCACCGTTCATATTTCCCCATAGCTGTGCCATATATACGGTGCTCTGCACCGTTCACTGTGCCCCATAGATGTGCCATACAGTGCTCTGCACCGTTCATATTTCCCCATAGCTGTGCCATATACGGTGCTCTGCACCGTTCACTGTGCCCCATAGATGTGCCATATACGGTGCTCTGCACCGTTCACTGTGCCCCATAGATGTGCCATATACGGTGCCCTGCACCGTTCACTGTGCCCCATAGATGTGCCATATACGGTGCTCTGCACCGTTCACTGTGCCCCATAGATGTGCCATATACGGTGCTCTGCACCGTTCACTGTGCCCCATAGATGTGCCATATACGGTGCTCTGCACCGTTCACTGTGCCCCATAGATGTGCCATATACGGTGCTCTGCACCGTTCACTGTGCCCCATAGATGTGCCATATACGGTGCTCTGCACCGTTCACTGTGCCCCATAGATGTGCCATATACGGTGCCCTGCACCGTTCACTGTGCCCCATAGATGTGCCATATACGGTGCTCCGCACCGTTCACTGTGCCCCATAGATGTGCCATATACGGTGCTCCGCACCGTTCACTGTGCCCCATAGACGTGCCATATACGGTGCTCCGCACCGTTCACTGTGCCCCATAGATGTGCCATATACGGTGCTCTGCACCGTTCACTGTGCCCCATAGATGTGCCATATACGGTGCTCTGCACCGTTCACTGTGCCCCATAGATGCTCCACATAAATCTCTGCCGCCGCCGCTGCTGCTGCTGCTGCAATAAAAAAAAAAAAACACATACTCACCTCCCTTGATTGCAGCTCCCGGCGTCTCGTTCCGGCGCCTCCATCTTCCCGGCGTCTCTGCTCTGACTGATCAGGCAGAGGGCGCCGCTCACACTATATGCGTCATCGCGCCCTCTGCCTGAACAGTCAGAGCGCAGACGCCGGGAAGATGGAGGCGCCGGCCGGGAAGATGGATCGGCGCCCGGCGGCTGGAACGAGGACAGGTGAATATGCTATACTCACCTAGTCCTGGCGATCCTCGCGCTGTCCCTCTGCCTGGTCTTCGGTGCCGCAGCTTCTTTCTCTATCAGCGGTCACCGGCACCGCTGATTAGAGGAATGAATAGGCGGCTCCACCCCTATGGGAGGTGGAGCCGCTTATTCATTTCTGTAATGAGCGGTCCCACGTGACCGCTGAAGAGGGGAAGAAGCTGCAGCACAGAAGACCGTGGGACGGCAGGGACAGCGCGAGGATCGCTGGGACTAGGTAAGTATACCTCAGCGCCCTCACCCCCTCACCCGCCGACCCTGCCACCCACCTTGACTCGAGTATAAGCCGAGAGGGGCACTTTCAGCCCAAAATTTTGGGCTGAAAATCTCGGCTTATACTCGAGTATATACGGTATATCATTTTTTTTATGTTTTGGAGCTTTTATACGATAAAAGCTATTTTATAGAAAAAATAATTATTTTGGCATCGCTTTATTCTGAGGACTATAACTTTTTTATTTTTTTGGTTATGATGCTATATGGTGGCTCGTTTTTTGCGGGACAAGATGACGTTTTCAGAGGTACCATGGTCATTTATATCCGTCTTTTTGATCGCATGTTATTCCACTTTTTGTTCAGCGTTATGATAAAGCGTTATTTTTTGGCTCTTTTTTTTTTTTTTTTTTCTTACGGTGTTCACTGAAGGGGTTAACTAGTGGGCCAGTTTTATAGGTCGGGTCGTTACGGACGCGGCGATACTAAATATGTGTACTTTTATTGTTTTTTTGGGTTTTTTTTTTAGATAAAGAAATGGATTTATGGGAATAATATTTTTTTTTTTTCTTCTTTATTTAGGAAATTTTTTTTTTTTTTTTTACACGTGTGGAAATTTTTTTTTTTACTTTTTCACTTTGTCCCAGGGGGGGACATCACAGATCACCGATCTGACAGTGTGCACAGCACTCTGTCAGATCGGTGATCTGACATACAGCCGGGCAGGATTAGAGCTGCAGCCTGATCCTGACCCGGAAGTGCTCCCTGCAAGACCAGGATGCAGCCCGGCGGCCATTTTGGATCCGGGGACTGCAGGGAGAAGACGCTCGGTACACGGTGAGTACATCACCGTGTACCGATCGTCTCAGGGAAGCCCGCAGGGAGCCCCCTCCCTGCGCGATGCTTCCCTGCACCGCCGGCACACCGCGATCATCTTTGATCGCGGTGTGCCGGGGGTTAATGTGCCGGGAGCGGTCCGTGACCGCTCCTGGCACATAGTGCCGGATGTCAGCTGCGATAGGCAGCTGACACCTGGCCGCGATCGGCCGCGCTCCCCCCGTGAGCGCGGCCGATCGCATATGACGTACTATCCCGTCACTGGGAATTAAGTCCCAGGTCACCTGGACGGGATAGTACGTCATATGGGATTAAGGGGTTAAGGGGAATCTGTCACCAGTTTTTTTGCAACCTATCTGAACGCAGCATGATGTAGGGGCAGAGACACTGATTCCAGCGATGTGTCACTTGCTGGGCTGCTTGCTGCAGTTTTGAGAAAATCAGCAGGAGATTATCACAGGAGAACTAGTAAACCTGCCATGTAATCCTCCATGTTAATGAGCTCTTTATAACCCCAGCGCCTCCACTGATTTGCAGCGTTCTGCCTATGCACAGCGTGTACACAGAAAGCTGCCAATCAGTGGTGTGAGCGGGGTTTTCACAGAGAATTGGTAGATCTGCAGCAGATAAACAGTGATTTTGCTAGAACTTTGATAACCAGCCCAGTAAACAATACATAGACGGAATCAGGGTCTCTGCCCCTACATCACGCTGGTGGAAAAATCCTGGTGTCAAAGTGGAATAACTTATCTGCATTCTGTTCACCTTCATTGTATTTTGATTACATAAGATGGATAAATTACCAACAGGGATGGATTTTTTATTGAATTCTCGAGACTTGCACCTAGGAAGCTCCCGCACCTCCGGGTCATGGTCAGGTTATAGTTTGGGAAACTTTCTTCATCCATTAGTTCTATACATGTGACGTCGCTATATACTGGCATGGAGAAACGTGTTGCTGAATCTGTCACCTGTAAGGAATGCTTGCCCCTGGTGCCCACGACAGAGGCTGGGGAGCACAGTGACTACTGATGCCGCAGCCACTAAGGGGGCCAGGCTCAGAGCACTGGGCTTATTCTGGGGGACTCTATGGCAGCCTTGGTTCAATACTTACAGGCCTACTAATGGATGGACTGTCATACCAGGGCTTCTTCCTGTGGATACGGAAAGAACAAAAATCAGCAAATTGCAATAATGACCGCTCTACATAAGGCAAATAATAATGTAGTAACTCTCTGTCACCAGTAGGTGGCGCTCCGCTTACTTAGATTTGGCTGAGAATTTATGGAGCAGTGACTTGGCGGAGAGTGCTGGGGACACATGAACACATCTGTGCTGGTCCGGACTGGCGACTAAGCGGGGGCATAGTGACCTGGCAACATTCGGATACGTGGTGGCGCGGAAGAGCATAGACAAAACTGCTGCGGGCGTCCTCATGTCGCTGGAGTGGCTGCAGCCTCCCTGGAGATAGGTAATCGGCTGCTATGACTGTTCTCAGACTTAGACCTAACTAGTAGATACAAGATAATATCTTTTGTGTTGTGTCCAGCAGATGGCGCAGTGAAGCGATCACACGTGCATGAGCAGTGGCGCTATGTGGCCGCCGGCAGCAGCGGGTCACGTGACAGTTGTCAACCAGGACAGAAGCCCCCCAGGATCTGCGCCTCTGTCTGTGCCTGATTTAGGAGCAGATATCAGGGGGAAATGTCCTCTGTATTACTCACACTACACACTTTTTTTTGCCATGTTTTGGTCAAAAGGTTGGACGCCTCTTAAAACCAAACCCATCCATTAACATGATATTAGGGCACCAGTTCATTGATTACATGTTATTCATTTTTTGGTGAAGAAATAAAGCGATATATACAGCAATTCAGCCATTGTTTTAGTTGTGTTTCATTTCTTTCGCTGTTTTCTGTGGTAAAAACAAGATGTTACATTTATTCTCCTCTATAGTATACAGTTGTATTAACTGCATATTGACCACAGCCGGTTACTGCATGCCCAGCCCATTATTCCAGTCAATATGGGGCGGATGTGCAGTACATGGCCACTATTCCGTATAGTGGCGGATTAAGAGTAGCCAGGGCCCCGAGCAGTTTAGAATGCGTGCCCCCACCTCCCGGTACCTGATGTATCATTTGACGTGTCACTTGATCCCCGTGATAGGTCATGTGAGAAACACGCACTCTGGTGCACATGCGTGCACGGAAAACGACAGAGCAGAGCACACAGCGCAAATTTCTCCATTATGTACAGAACTATAAATAACAGCACTATACAAAATAGAGCAGGGGTGGGAGATTAATTTTCACCAAGGGGCCACATGACAGTCTGTGACTATTGTGGAGGCCGAACCAATAGGCTGAAGTTAATTGTGCTCAATATTAATATAAAAAATATCTACTACTGCGGGGATATCTGTCCTCCGTGCGTTCCATAGCCCTGAAGTGACGATGGCTAGATTGCCTTTGGAAACAGGAAGCTGTAGAACCTGTTGCGGGCCAAGCGCCCGGAAGTAATTTCAGCCACCGTTTTTCTCACGATAGCCACATACGCCGACACAGCAGGTAATGGGTCACAAAAGGGGAGGTACCATTGTGGGCCAATAGCTTGGAGATTATACCGGCGTGCGTTCCAGTAACTGGCACCACTGGCTATCCTTTTATAGCCGATACTGCCACCCACAACCACCACACTATGCATAACAAGTCCTGATCCCTGTTTCACTCTCTGCAGAACAGGACAGAGAGTGGATGGACCCACATGTCTTATAGCACTTATCACTTTAATCTCCTAATACAAGCTATTCCCCTGATGAGTTTGCCTGGATAAAACGCATTGGAATACAACCACTACCGAGAGTATGTAGGAAGATGGACCGGTCCAGTGATGCTTCTCTCATGCCGATTCTATCGGGGCTGTCACCATTTTTGGAGGGGGAAAGCTTTCCAACCCAGACAGACCTTTGCACTCCACTGTAGGGGGCGTGTCAGGTATAAAAGGGGCGGGACACTTGGAGGGAAGACAGAACGTGCAGCAGGAGAAGGTTGACTCTTCTGCGGGGCCTTGCAACAGCTCAGGCCCACGCTGAAGTACCTCAGACCCTGTCCAGACTGATCGTGAGAGACTTGAGGTGGTGCGCCCATCCACTCTGACTACCAGAGCTCTGACCCACATCGCTCCATTAATGGGCCGTGAGTGTGCGCCCTGCAGCTGACTAGGTGGATCGTCGAGAACCCGGGACCTACTTCCCCGGCACCAGCACTGTTCAGCAACATCTTCCAGCGAAGGCAGAGACTGCGACACTTATTGGACTTTGTCCCAGCAATCCACTACCTAGTCTGTGAGAGCCAGGATACGCCGCTTCCGTCAGGAGACAGTGCTTCACCTTCCTCCAGGAACAGGCCAGAGACTTCACGCGTCGCCTACGGCGCCACCGTGGGATTTCAAGCTTCCACCACCCTGAAACCATCTGACTGATAAGTTTACCAGTTTCCTAACCATTTGTTCCTACCCTGATACCAAACCCAAGTTTATTACCCCCTTAACCATTCCTATCCCTGCGTGGAGTAATCCTTGTAATAAACACATTAACTCTTGTTCTGCCTCCTGCTCGTCACTGCATCTCGCTTTCCTGCGATTCTTACATTTGGCATAGTCGGCAGGATGCAGTCTAACAGCACGGAGGTTACATTTGGCATAGTCGGCAGGATGCAGTCTAACAGCACGGAGGTGGTAGAACAAGCAGTTGGGTTGGGCCCTAGGTCCAGTATATCTCTGGGGGCCATGTTGGATAAGCTCCCTAAGTTTTCAGGGAATAATACTATGTTATGGAGCTGGACTGTGCATATGAGAGGGATTATGCGGATGCATCCCATGATTCCTGCATTAAAGGCCGAGGTGGCCATGATGGCTTTGGATGGAGAAGCCAGAGACTCAGTTACGACCCCCCCAGGGAATGAGACATCTTTAACAAAGTGTTAGAAATTTTGGAGAAGACTCATGAGGACCCCATGGACGTAAGGGAGTTAAGAATGCGCCTATTTAGCCGTGTGCAAAGGGAGGGGGAGACGGTGACGCAGTACATGAGCTCTCTCCAGGAAATTCACACTGCTATTGTTAGAAAAGACTACCAAGGTGTAGGACGTGATGTGATGTTGTGGGACCAGTTGGTGACAGGCTTGCGGGACGTGCTGACAAAGCAGGCTTTGAGGGAGCGTTTGCAGTTAAATCCACCCATGACATTCTCCGAAGTAGGAAGTGAAGCACGCACACTCGAGCAAAAGCAGTGGGTGACAGTCGAAGTAGGGAAGGTCCGGACCTGGGTGGTATCTGTGAATGTGATCACCGAAACCAAGTGGGTGGAGGAATTACTGAAGGAGATGCAGGATATTCGAGGGGAGCTGGCCAATACAAAGAAGAAATCAACAGGAATCTTAACCTCGCCAGGGGGCAAAGATGGCCCCAAACCTCGCCGCGAATCCAGGATGTTCTGGCGAGAGAGATCACTCGCATGTTACAATTGTGGAGAAATTGGACATTTTGCTCGGAAGTGCCCGCATCAGGGTAGGTCCCTTCAACGTAATCCGTTAAACTAGAGGGCTCCGAGCCAGGGGGCCGCCACCCGGAGCCTGAACAGTCACAAAGGATTAACACAAGTTGCACCAATCTAGTCTCTATGTGCCCCCTCGTCTGGGCCGAACTGGACAAACGATCACTACGTTGCCTGGTAGATACTTGCTCACAGGTGACTACGATGCCTGAAACTTACTTTCAGCGACACTTCCCCGACACAAGGCGGCCTGAGTGGGGCCCAGTGATTAAATTGATAGCTGCCAATTGCTAACTACTGGAGCTCTGAGCCGCATCGCTCTGCTACTGGCCGTAAGTGTGCGGCCTGGAGCTGACCAGGCGGATCGTCGAGAACCCGGGACCTACTTCCCCAGCACCAGTGCTGTTCAGTGGCATCTTCCAGTGGAGGCAGAGACTGTGACACTTAGTGGACTTTGTCCCAGCAACCCGCTACCTCATCTGCGAGAGCCAGGATACGCCACTTCCGTCAGGAGACAGTGCTTCACCTTCCGCTAGGAACAGGCTAGAGACATCATGCATCGCCTACGGCGCCACCGTGGGATTTCAAGCTTCCACCGCCCGGAAGTCATTGGACTGATAAGTTTACTAGTTTCCTAACCGTTTGTTCCTACTCTGATACCAAACCCAAGATTATTCCCCCCTTAACCCTTCCTCTCCCTGCGTGGAGTAATCCTTGTAATAAACCCATTAACTCTTGTTCTGCCTCCTTCTTGTCCCTGCATCCCGCATTCCTGCGATTCTTACAAGTGCAGGGCCTTTCAGTCTAGGGGTAGTTCTGGACTGCCCTTGTCAGGGCGGGAGTACTGGGATTAGTTTAGAACTAGCCCCATAGGGACTGACAGGGTCATTGTCTGTCCCTTCTATCTTCTGGAGGATCCAACCAGGAAGAAAGATATCCTCCCCTGTGAAAGCATACCAAAAGATTGGTGAGAATGTTCCAATCTTTATACTGTCACACCTGACTATGATATTATGTTTGTCACCTATTTTTCTTAGGGTCGGCACACTGTTTTTTTGTCTCTAGAGGCAGGTATGGATTCTAGCTCCATTGCGTGAACAGAACAAAAGGAATGATTTTCATTTACAATCCATCCATTATTACATGTTGGTATCTCTCATGACATAAAGGATCTAACATTTTTGTTGCCTTTAGAACTTTGTATGAAATTCTACATAATCCCATGCACTTACACACATTTAAGATCGCATTGTCATGAATAGGTGACCTTGTTGAGCAGCACCCTTGTTTAACACCTCTCACCTCATGACAGTGGTCCCTTGTAACGTTGATTGGGTTTCTCTTACTGCAGGAGAAACTATTCTTTTACCCTTACGGGAAGACGGACCTTCGGTCAGCACCTCTATTGGCATTTTCCACGACGGAGGTTGCCCCCCATATTTTAGAGGTGGCACTTTTTGTTTGTTTTTATTCAACACATTAAAAGTTATGTTTTAATGCACTATTCTCACTTTTTGCTATATAGTGTTATTTATTTAATAGTTTAAAAACCCAATACATCTAATTATATAATTGTCTTGTAATATTTTCATTTCCTGTTCTGTCCAGATGTCACCGTATCCCAGAATTCCAAGCGGAGGAAGTTCACCGACCACTATATTGGGACACCCAAGTAATGGGTGTCTCAATATGGAAACTGCTGCTGGTACCAACCTATTGTGCAGTATCACCAGCAGTACACCGTCGCACCACACATACACACTATACGCCGTACGCACCACACACACACACTCTCACTCACATTCACACTCTCACACTCACATTCACACTGTCACACTCATACTCTCACACTCACACTCACATAGCCTCTTGCTATCTGTCTGCACAAAGATGGCGGGGGCCTGTTTACTGCGCCTGCGCGAATTACGCGCAGGTGCAGTGAATCATTCGGCTGATCCCGGCGGCAGATGCGCAACGTGTCTACATGCAGAGGAAGCCGGTTACATTAAAGGGGTTTTCTCACGAACGAAAGTTCATTTTAAAAATTGTCTGTGTCTGACCGTGTACGGAGCATACCACATCTCCTGGGCAAGAAGCAAAAGACAATACTGACATTACAGCAGGGGATCACAGTGGATTCATTTTGTGAGGTAAAATATTTCACTGACTGTTTTTAAAAAATATTTTACCTCACAAAATGTATCCTCTGCGATCTCCTGCTGTAATGTCAGTATTGTCTTTTACTTCCTCCCCTGCCCAGGAGCTGTGGTATGTTCTGTACACGGTCAGCACAGGGGTGATTGTATGTGACAATGTACGGAGCATACCACATCTCCTGGGCAGGGGAGAAAACAAAAGACAATACTGACATTACAACAGGGGATCACAGTGGATTCATTTTGTGAGGTAAAATATTTAACTCACTGGTTTTAAAAAATATTTTACCTCACAAAATGTCTTTTGAGAGGAATCCTGCCCAGGAGCTGTGGTATGTTCAGTACATGGTAAGACACAGACAATTTTCAAAATGAACTTTTGTTCATGGGAAAACCATTTTAAAAAGCAAATATCAACGCCAACATGGCTCCTCCTGAAAAGTACGCCAATGTCAATGAAAGGAAAGCAGCAAAGGCACAACGACGAAGACAACAAAGGACAAATGAGGCTCTTGAAGAGCAACAGCATCGCTGGGACAAAAACAATGCATATAAGTGTAGGCGTCAAGCACATGAGTCCCCTGATGCAAAAGTCATTAGATTATCACAGGATGCCATTAGGCAACAACAGCGCCACATGCCTGCCCCCATCGTGATATTACCGCCCTCTCGATGCTATAGCATTGGGCTTCCATCTAGTAAAGACATAAATGCACACACAGTTACACAGAAAAACAGTGATATAAAAAAAGAGCAGAAAGGAGGGGAGTTTAGGGACTAGTTTTCTGACAGTGGAGGTTGGCACCCTCAGTTGAAACAGCGCCCCAGCTTCTCGGCAAGCTTCTCTATAGGTGATCAGATAATATGTAATGAACAGATATAAATATATACAATACAGATACTAGTGGGTTGATGGGTATCATCAATATTTTTCTAAAATCTGACCAAAAAAACGTAATAAAACCCAAGAATGAACATATATGATGTCCTTGTACAACAAAGAAAAACCTTCCAGATCATAAATGGCCAGTAATGTAGCATTGCAATTAACACCACAAAACATCCATATACCTCACAGTCACGTTTCCTCTTTTGGTCATTCAGGGATTCATCAGGGAATTCCTTGAATCAGGGCAAGAAAAGGAGACAATAAGCCATACTGCAATGAAGATAACGGCTCACAGGCCCAGGCAATATGCCCCCACATAGCCTCTTACTGTTACGAAACTGCAGCACAGAAATAGGAAAGATGGGGGAACGCTGACCCTGCAGTAAGACTAGGCTGAAACCCTACGATGGAGTGGGCGACCCATTCCTTGCGAATAAACCCACCAACGATCCTAGTCTAAATTCAGCGAAGACCTATAGGTAAGGGGAAGGAGGTCCCTAAAGATCTAAGGACTAGGTACAAAAAACAGGTCACCTCCTAATAGGAAACACAGAAAGGACTGCAGAAACAAACTGAAAACAGAAATAAAAGATAACAGAACCAGAGATCTCAGAACTGCAAAATATCAAACACAGAAAGCTGTCTAAGACCTAACCAGAACTTTAGTGGATTAACACTGTTGTCCAGCAAGGAATGGGAGGCAGGTGCTGGGTAATAAAGGGTGATACAATCACCTGACCAAGACATCCCAGCACCAGGGGAAAAAGACCAGCAGCCAGAAAACCACAGCAAGATGACGGATGGTCAAAGCAAAACAGATTCTAACAATTACCTACAATATGAGCCCCAACATAGCCTCGTACATATATTATGAGTGCCCACACAAAGCCCCCTACATACAGTATGAATCCACACGCAGCCCTTACATACAATATGAATCCACACACAGCCCCTACATCTATAATATAACGCTGGGAGCGTCACTCTGTCCGAAGCCTTTATAGACTGCGCAGGGGCAAGCGCCGGCGCAGTCTGGCCCCCACAGAGTGACGCTCCCAGGAGATCGCGGTATGCGTAAGCATTGAACGCATACCGCGATCTCCACCGGAGAGTCAGGGACCGTGGACGCGCCAGGAGGGAAGGTAAGTATATTCACCTGTCCTCCGTTCCAGCGCTGCGTGCGGCTCCGTCTTCCGGCTCCTCTGCTGTGACAGAGTCCAGTCACAGGCAGAGGAGCCGGAGTGTGTGTTCAAGAAAATGGCGCCGGAAAGCGCGGACTGCGCAGGCGCCGATTCCTGCTGCCGGAATCGGCGCCTGCGCAGTCCGCGCTTTCCGGCGCCATTTTCTTGAAGACACACTCCGGCTCCACTGCAGGTGTGTCTTCAAGAAAATGGCGCCTGAGAGCGCGGACTGCGCAGGCGCCGATTCCTGCTGCCGGAATCGGCGCCTGCGCAGTCCGCGCTTTCCGGAGCCATTTTCTTGAAGACACACCTGCAGTGGAGCCGGACGATAGGTGAGTATGGTATTTTTATTTTTTTTATATGGCAGCAGCATACGGGGGCATATAATACAATAGTGGCGCAGGATGGGAGCAGCACATGACAGAACGGGCGCAGGATGGCAGCAGCACATGACAGAACGGGCGCAGGATGGCAGCAGCGCATTACAGAACGGGCGCAGGATGGCAGCAGCACATGACAGAACGGGCGCAGGATGGTAGCAGCGCATGACAGAACGGGCGCAGGATGGCAGCAGCGCATGACATAACGGGCGCAGGATGGGAGCAGCACATGACAGAACGGGCGCAGGATGGCAGCAGCACATGACAGAATGGGCGCAGGATGGCAGCAGCACATGACAGAACGGGCGCAGGATGGCAGCAGTGCATGGCAGAACGGGCGCAGGATGGCAGCAGCGCATGACATAACGGGCGCAGGATGGCAGCAGGATGGGAGCAGCGCATGACAGAATGGGCGCAGGATGGCAGCAGCGCATGACAGAACGGGCGCAGGATGGCAGCAGCACATGACAGAACGGGCGCAGGATGGCAGCAGCACATGACAGAACGGGCGCAGGATGGCAGCAGCACGTGACAGAACGGGCGCAGGATGGCAGCAGCACATGACAGAACGGGCGCAGGATGGCAGCAGCGCATGACATAACGGGCGCAGGATGGCAGCAGGATGGGAGCAGCACATGACAGAACGGGCGCAGGATGGCAGCAGCGCATGACAGAACAGGGGCGCAGGATGGGAGCAGCACATGACAGAACGGGCGCAGGATGGGAGCAGCACATGACAGAACGGGCGCAGGATGGCAGCAGCACATGATGGAGACCATATACCAATATAAATGCTCGCCACCCGGGCGTAGAACTGGTTCAATAGCTAGTACAATATGAGTCCACACACAGCGTCCCTACATACAGTATGAGCCCCCACATAGCCCCGTACATACAATATGAGCGCCCACACGCAGCCCCTTCATACAGTATGAATCTACACATAGCTTTCTATATACAGTATGAGTCCCCAAATAGCCTCCTATATAAAGTATGAGCCCACACATAGCTCCCTATATACAGTATGAGCCCCTCCATAGCCTCCTATATACAGTGTGAGCCACCACATAGCTCCCTATATATAGTTTGATCCCTATATAGCCGTCTATATACAGTATGAGCCCCCATACAGCCTCCTATATACAGTGTGAGCCCCCACATCCCATATATATATATATATATATATATATATATATAACTAGATGGTGGCATCGGGTATTCTAGAATATGCATGTCCACATAGTATATTGCCCAGTCACGTAGTATATTGCCCAGCCAGGTAGTATATTGCCCAGCCACGTAGTATATTGCCCAGTCACATAGTATATTGCCCAGTCACGTAGTATATTGCCCTGCTACGTAGTATATTGCCCAGCTACGTAGTATATTGCCCAGTCACATAGTATATTGCCCAGCTACGTAATATATTGCCCAGCTACGTAGTATATTGCCCAGTCATGTAGTATATTGCCCAGCTACGTAGTATATTGCCCAGCTACGTAGTATATTGCCCAGTCACGTAGTATATTGCCCAGTCACGTAGTATATTGCCCAGCCACGTAGTATATTGCCCAGCCACGTAGTATATTGCACAGGGACGGAGTATACAGCACAGAGCCACGTAGTATACAGACTTAAAATAAAAAATAAACATATACTCACCCTCCGAAGAGCCCGTTGTAGTTCTGGCGCTTGTGTGCGGTGCACACGGCAGTTTCCGGTCCCAGGGTTGGTATGGGTGCAGGACCTGTGATGACGTCGTGGCCAAATGACCGCGACGTCATGGCAGGTCCTTCTCGCATACCATTCTTGCCACCGGAACCTGCCGCTTGCATGGAGCGGTCACCGGAGCGTCGCGAGGAGCGGGAAAGGCGGCGGAAGGTGAGTATATAATGATTTTTATTTTTTTTTAATTATTTTTAACATTAGATCTTTTTACTATTGATGCTGCATAGGCAGCATCAATAGTAAAAATTTGGTCACACAGGGTTAATAGCAGCGTTAATGGAGTGCGTTACACCGCGGCATAACGCGGTCCATTAGCGGTGCCATTAACCCTGTGTGAGGGCTGACTGGAGAGGGGTACGGAGCGGGCACTGACTACGGGGAGGAAGGAGCGGCCATGTTGCCGCCAGACTGTGCCCGTCACTGATTGGTCGTGGCAATGGTCGTAGGCGTTTTGCCACGACCAATCAGCGACTTGGATTTCCATGACAGACAGAGGCCGCGACCAATGAATATCTGTGACCGACAGAAAGTAGACAGATAGTAGATTAAAACATAGCACATACAGATGTACTCACCTTGCTCCCATTCCCCTGGCTCTTTGCTCCTGTTCCGAGGCTCCACCTCTACTAGCCAGCATGTACATGCTGACACGATGACCACATTGCACTGGCATGTCACAGCAGAGGCAGCATAGTGTCAAGAAAGCTCCCTGCAGGGATTTGTGCGCCTCCGATGGCAGTGCACAAATTATTATAAATGTCAGGACCAGCTACTTGATGGGCACACATCGGCGAGAGCGCAGGAGGATAGCCTGGACGTCTGGTGCCAGGGACAGCCTGTGACACAGAGGAGCTGTGAACGAGAGCGATAGCAGCGGCGCTGCAGGGGCTAGCCTCTCTCCAGAGAAGGCAGATCGGACCTGCGGTCATGTGACCATGTGTCAGAGAGGGTGGGTGGAGCTTAGCGCCTCAGTTTGAGGCTGCAGAGCGGGGCTGCAGCGGCTCTGGGAGAATGTGCAAGAAGAACCCTAGGATGTTAAAAGGGGTGACAGGAATAAACGTAGTCACACAAGCCAAAGTCATACACAGAGAAGTCGGCACAGTACACAGGGGCAGTCAGAAGAATAGTTAGGACGTAGCAAGAGATCAGAAAACCAGAACGGACAATGGACGGTACAGAAACTTTTTGTCCTCCAAAAAAACGGACAGCAGGCAAGAATCACAACAGGGACGGATCAGATCAGATACCAAATAGACAAACAATAGTACATGCAGAAAGCAGAGGCACACCAGGGTCAGACACTCAGCCAAGGGTCAGAGTATAAACGACAAGGATTGACCTCACAGTAAGGCTATAAAAAGCCTCCCAGGACCCAGAAAGAGGCCATCCGAGTTAACCCTGCAACTACCTGACCCAAGAACCCAGAAAACCATGACAATATTGAAGGCAATCTGATGAGCCCCCTGGAGCCTTGGGCCTTAGGCGGAAGCCTAGAATGCCCTCATTATAATCTGCCTGTAATTCTGTTGACGGAGCTGTGCTGTGCAGCTCCTTAACTGAGCAGTAGCGGACGCCAGTGGCACCAGTTACAGCTGATCAGTGTGGGTGCCTGCCTGGTGTCACACTCCTACGGATCAGACATTGACCTATCCTAAGGATAGCCTATCAAAGATAAAGTCCCAGACAACCCCTTTAGACACTGAAGAAGCTTTTCTCCAAACAGTTGATTAGTTAAGGTGCCAGAGGTTGGACCACCTTCTTCCTGATAATGATACCCTATTCTATGAATGTATTCTGTTGTCTACAAGGTTCTTATATGTTATAGTTAACTCTACAGGGCTTGGCCATATACAGTGGCATGTAAAAGTTTGGGCATCCCTGGTCAAAAATACTGTTGTTGTGAACAGTTAAGCACGTTAAAGATTAAATGATCTCTAAAAGACCTAAAGTTAAAGACATATTTACTTTGTATATTAGTCAAAATTAAAAGTAGGGGCACACTGCATGGTTAGTACCTAGTTGCACACCCTTTTGCAAGTATCATAGTTTGTAAATGCTTTTTGCAACCAGACAAGAGAATATCAATTCTTGTTTGAGGGATTTCCTCCATTCTTCCTTGGAAAATAATTCTAGTTATGTTCGACTACTGGGTCTTCTTGCATGCACTGGCATTTTGAGGTCTAGCCACAGATTTTCAATGATGTTCAGATCAGGGGACTATGAGAGCCATTGTAAAACCTTCAGCTTGCTCCTTTTCATCTATTGTGGATTTTGATGTGTGTTTAGAATCATTATCCATTTGTAGAAGCCTTCCTCTTTTCAGCTTCAGCTTTTTTGCAGATGGTGTTATGTTTGCATCAAGAATTTGTTGAGATTTCATTGTATCCATTCTTCCCTGTTTCCCGTGTCATTGGCTGCAATATGGCCCCACGCATGACTGATCCACACCCATGCTTAATGGTTGGTGAGATTTTATTTTCCTGAAA
This sequence comes from Ranitomeya imitator, assembly GCF_032444005.1. NCBI lineage: Eukaryota > Metazoa > Chordata > Amphibia > Anura > Dendrobatidae > Ranitomeya > Ranitomeya imitator. The sequence goes on from NC_091287.1 coordinate 341,552,814, forward strand.
TTCTTTGCCGTTTTTTCTCCACACATACATTTGATCATTGTGGCCAAAGAGTTCTATTTTTTCCTCATCGGTTCACAGGACTTGTTTCCAAAATGCATCAGACTTGTTTAGATGTTCTTTTGCATACTTGTGATGCTGAATTTTATTGTGAGGACGCGAGGAGAGGTTTTCTTCTGGCGACTCTTCATGAAGGCCATATTTGTGCAGGTGTTTCTGAAGAGTAGAACAATGTACCACAACTCCAGAGTCTGCTAAATCTTTTTGAAGGTCTTTTGCAGTCGAGCGGGGGTTCTGATTTGCCTTTCTAGCAATCCTTCGAGTAGCTCTCACTGGAATTTTGCTTGGTCTTCCAGAACTTATCTTGCCATCCACTATTCCTGTTAACTTCCATTTCTTAATTGCATTTCGAACTGAGGAAAGGGAACTTGAAAACACTTTGCTATCTTCTTATTACCTTCTCTTGCTTTGTGGATCTCCACCATTTTTATTTTCAGAGTGCTAGGCAGCTACTTAGGAGAACCCATAGCTGCTGTTTTTGCCACAAGATTAGAGGAGACTGGGTTTTTATAAAGCTGGGAAATTTGCATTACCTGGCCTTTCCTAACAAAATAATATTATATACAGGTCCTTCTCAAAAAATTAGCATATAGTGTTAAATTTCATTATTTACCATAATGTAATGATTACAATTAAACTTTCATATATTATAGATTCATTATCCACCAACTGAAATTTGTCAGGTATTTTATTGTTTTAATACTGATGATTTTGGCATACAACTCCTGATAACCCAAAAAACCTGTCTCAATAAATTAGCATATTTCACCCATCCAATCAAATAAAAGTGTTTTTTAATAACAAACAAAAAAACCATCAAATAATAATGTTCAGTTATGCACTCAATACTTGGTCGGGAATCCTTTGGCAGAAATGACTGCTTCAATGCGGCGTGGCATGGAGGCAATCAGCCTGTGACACTGCTGAGATGTTATGGAGGCCCAGGATGCTTCAATAGCGGCCTTAAGCTCATCCAGAGTGTTGGGTCTTGCGTCTCTCAACTTTCTCTTCACAATATCCCACAGATTCTCTATGGGGTTTAGGTCAGGAGAGTTGGCAGGCCAATTGAGCACAGTAATACCATGGTCAGTAAACCATTTACCAGTGGTTTTGGCACTGTGAGCAGGTGCCAGGTCATGCTGAAAAATGAAATCTTCATCTCCATAAAGCATTTCAGCCGATGGAAGCATGAAGTGCTCCAAAATCTCCTGATAGCTAGCTGCATTGACCCTGTTATTGATGAAACACAGTGGACCAACACCAGCAGCTGACATGGCACCCCACACCATCACTGACTGTGGGTACTTGACACTGGACTTCAGGCATTTTGGCATTTCCTTCTCCCCAGTCTTCCTCCAGACTCTGGCACCTTGATTTCCGAATGACATGCAAAATTTGCTTTCATCAGAAAAAAGTACTTGGGACCACTTAGCAACAGTCCAGTGCTGCTTCTCTGTAGCCCAGGTCAGGCGCCTCTGCCGCTGTTTATGGTTCAAAAGTGGCTTTACCTGGGGAATGCGGCACCTGTAGCCCATTTCCTGCACACGCCTGTGCACGGTGGCTCTGGATGTTTCCACACCAGACTCAGTCCACTGCTTCCTCAGGTTCCCCAAGGTCTGGAATCGGTCCTTCTCCACAATCTTCCTCAGGGTCCGGTCTCCTCTTCTCGTTGTACAGCGTTTTCTGCCACATTGTTTCCTTCCAACAGACTTACCATTGAGGTGCCTTGATACAGCACTCTGGGAACAGCATATTTGTTGAGAAATTTCTTTCTGGGTCTTACCCTCTTGCTTGAGGGTGTCAATGATGGCCTTCTTGACATCTGTCAGGTCACTAGTCTTACCCATGATGGGGGTTTTGAGTAATGAACCAGGAAGGGAGTTTATAAAAGCCTCAGGTATCTTTTGCATGTGTTTAGAGTTAATTAGTTGATTCAGAAGATTAGGGTAATAGGTCGTTTAGAGAACCTTTTCTTGATATGCTAATTTATTGAGACAGGTTTTTTGGGTTATCAGGAGTTGTATGCCAAAATCATCAGTATTAAAACAATAAAAGACCTGACAAATTTCAGTTGGTGGATAATGAATCTATAATATATGAAAGTTTAATTGTAATCATTACATTATGGTAAATAATGAAATTTAACACTATATGTTAATTTTTTGAGAAGGACCTGTATAGTATAATGAACAAGCCATAACCCTAACAGGCTAATTAAGGTCTGAAACCTTGGTCAAAGTTATTTGAGCACACAAACCCCCATTGGTGCCCAAATGTTTGCATTGGCCCATATTCCTTTTTGTAATTTGTAAAATGTAAAAAATGACAATGTATATATTTTTTGCCTAAAATACAAAGGAAATGTGCCATCTTCATTTTTAGGCCTTTCAGAGATCATTTCATATTCAACTTGCTTAACTGTTCACATTAAGAGTAATTTTGATCAGATGTGCACAAACCTTTACATGCCACTGTATGCAACTTTTTATAAATATGTTATATTGTCATATTGTTATTAAGCCATACATTTACAGTTGAAACCAGAAGACTACATACACTATATAAAAAGACACATATGCATGTTTTTCTCAATATCTGACATGAAATCAGATCAAACCTTTCCCGTTTTAGGTCAATTGGGATTACCATAATTATTAATATGTGCCAAAATGCCAGAATAATGAGAGAGAGAAAATGTTTTAAGGCATTTTTTATTACTTACAGAAATCACATCAAGGCAGAAAGCTTGCATCAAGGGGGTCCCACCTTAATCCCAGTTGGTGTTCTTGGATCAAGCATTCCCAACACACAATCACATTCAGCTTCAAGCACCCCCTCCATCTGGCAATATCACCCTTTGTCCAGTTTATTATTTACTTTAATGTATCTTTCCAATGCCAAGGCCAGTATACATGCATCAAGGTTTGTTCTTCTGTGAGAGCTACTCACAAAAGTCACCATCTGGAGACCTATTCCCTGGGATCTTTCTGAAGGTGAAGATACCAGGGCCTCCAACCTTGCCTTATCTCCTGAATCAGCCCTCCGTTTGTCCTCTTCCCCCACCCAGGGAAGAGGGGCGTTGCCATGTACAGAGCCCCTCTTCCTACCGCAGTACACCAACCTGACAAACAAGACAACACGAACAAGGGGTAGCAGAAAATATCAAGCATAAAAATATTCACTCACGTATAACAGAAGAATGCCTTGGGGAGTGGAGAACGGGGAAAAAACAAAGTAAGAAGAGGGAAGGGAATTATCACACTACAAACCCATGCAACAGTCACAGATAACTCCTCCAAACTCCTCATATAAACACCTCTCCTCCAAGCTATGCAGCATAAGCTAGCTCTGACATGGGTTTGAATCAGGACCCAGATTATAATCTATTATAATTATAAAAGGGATGGAAGTGGCTAACCAAGCTCAGCTAAGAGCTCAGACTCCCAGAGCTCCCAACATGGCAGATTAACTTTTTCTGCCAAAAGAAATTAACACCGTTTAAAAAGAAGGTGAAGTGCTTCTTTTCAGTGCAGCAGTAGGAGCAATCAGACACTGCGGTCTTTTCGCTCCTCTCTGTTACGGTAACCCAGTAACAAATGTGCTTTGTAGATGAAGTGAATAGGCAGAAATTAGTGGCGTGTGTGATTTGTAGAGCATACATAGCTCTGTCTCTTGGGAAATGTAGTCTAGAGGCACAGTGGAAAATCAAGCAGGAAGTTCAGGATGTAAACAGTAACAAACCACAAGGATGGCTTCAAGGGTCTGAAGGGCAGGTAAAAAAAAATATAAAAAAACAAAAACAGGTAGGTTTGGGGACTCATTATAGGGACAGCCAGATCATATTTCATTTTTTTATGCCCGGAAATTCCTTGAACTTCAGTCGACCAATATTTGTCCACTTGTTAACCAACAGGTCTTAGAGAAATTTTAGCATATAAGCCCTACCATCAAGTTCTGGCTAGGCCCAGTATTCTTTGTCATATACTGAAAAAAGGTACAGTACAGACCAAAAGTTTGGACACACCTTCTCATTTAAAGATTTTTTCTGTATTTTCATGACTATGAAAATTGTACATTCACATTGAAGGCATCAAAACTATGAATTAACACATGTGGAATTATATGCTTAACAAAAAAGTGTGAAACAACTGAAATTATGTCTTATATTCTAGGTTCTGTAAAGTAGCCACCTTTTGCTTTGATGACTGCTTTGCACACTCTTGGTATTCTCTTGATGAGCTTCAAGAGGTAGTCACCGGGAATGGTTTTCATTTCACAGGTGTGCCCTGTCAGATTTAATAAGTGGGATTTCTTACCTTATAAATGGGGTAGGGACCATCAGTTGTGTTGTGCAGAAGTCTGGTGGATACACAGCTGATAGTCCTACTGAATAGACTGTTAGAATTTGTATTATGGCAAGAAAAAAAAGCAGCTAAGTAAAGAAAAACGAGTGGCCATCATTACTTTAAGAAATGATGATCAACTATTGATCAGGGCAATCTGTGTGAATTCACTTGTTATAATTACACACAATCCAGAGTTACAGGAAGTTAGAAAACAAGTACATTATTGGAATCTTATTTCTTTACTTTCTTGCTGACATTTTCCATTTGAAGACTTTTTTTTTTACAGTTTGTACCCATTATCTGTAGAGAAGAAGACAAAGCCCTTAGTGTGCACAAGTGCAGGTTTGATGGCATATCTACTTTCCAGTCAACTGTGTGTCAAAGTTTTGAACCAGTTCTTCACGAGACACATTAACTTCTTCCTCCTATATTTCCATGGTATTAAGGTTGAAGGAAGTCTATTGAGTTCAACCTTTGCCATCAAAGTCCAAGTGTGTCAGAGAAGAGAAAGTCAAGAACGAAGTAAGTACTTGTTCCCTGGCCTCTAGTACATTTTACAATTTATTGAAGGAATGTGTTATGTCATGTGTGTCAGCAGTGTACAAGGCAGGGGTGCACACATTTTTGTGGTGTATAACCAAATTGTGCTATTTAAATGGGCCACAATAAAATTTAGTAAGACTTAAAAAAAAGTTAAATATTTGAATTTAGTACAGGAAAACAGTACATGTTATTATAAAGCTCACATAGATCTGTAACACATATGTTTATGCTTTTACAGGGTAGTGACATAGCAATGCCAAGTAGAGGGTCTCATCATAGTGTGAGTTTGGGGAACGACCCCATTCTACGAGCCAGAGACCCTCATCTGAATATTAGCCACTATGTTACCCCAGCTGGGAATTGGATCTGGAACTGGATCTATTTTATATGAATGGGTTGTCTGTGATTGGAGAACCCTTTCTATACCAAAGTTCCTTCAGAATTTAATTCTTTCATTTGTATGGCTAAAACAGTCATTTGCATTAAAGCAAACTCCTTTCATAGAAATCAAAGATCATGAGGAAGGCTGCTCCACATACTAGGATTCAGTTGATAGCCCATCCTACAACATAGTGACTGAAATCAGATTTCACATTTATATTTTAAGCCTGTTCAATAAATACAATAAGGAACGTAATGCAAAGCTGACGACCAAGGAATGTCTGCTTAGAAACAAACATACCGTAGTTTAGTGTCCTACTTTTTTTTTTTTTTTAGAATCACCCACTATATTTCTTAGGCTTGCCTAGTCTGCAAAATTCCTCACTTGAATAACAGTACATACAAACAAAACAAACATAAAAAGATTAAAATCCAAAATATAATACAATGTAAAGATAGAATAGTAAAAATATGTTTAGTGATACATTCTAAAGCAGGGGTCTCCAAGTCAGCCAGGTAAATAGAAAAAATGTGAATATGAAGGGTCACGTTCTTTACGGGGAAAGATTACATTTTCAGTGATACCATTATTTTATACCAAATGCCTCATTATAATGACGAGTTCCCCATGGGACACGTCTGAACCCTGTTTTTTGGTACCTTAGAAAGAGCCTGTGATGATGTCACAAATGATTGGTCCAAATGTGATGTTACCTAATTACCTTACACAAACACACAGAAGCTGATTTTATTGGATGTTAATTAAGATACTATCTTGTGGTGGACATAAAGTTGAGGGCTACTGTGCCAGAATAGCACATGGACCACTATCCAATATGTCATAGAAGATCACCATTATATGTTCTTCTAACAATCCAGCATTGTTAATCATTAAACTAACTAAGGTATTTACATGCAATATAACAAGGAGTAGGAAATAGGTTAATGGACAACTTACTTATCACTGGGGGTCTGTCGGCTGGGACTCTCAGCTATCCCGAGAACAGGTCTCTGCAGAGCCTTGTCTAATCAGAATGGAGGTCAAGCATGAGCACCACAACTCTATTTTTGTCTATAGGACTGCTGGAGCTAGCCACGCACTCTCTTTGGGGTCTCTGTGTTCAGACCCCCAGCAATCAGTAGGTTATGCCTTATTCTATTTTGTTTTGTTCTGATCTATTTGCACGTTCTGATTTTTTATTCTATTTTCTGGAGATAATTTTGATTACTGTGATCCTGTGTTATCTATATATACGATAGGTGTTAAATTTTATTGTAATCCTGCCTGTGGTGATAAAAAGGTGACTACTGAAGAGCGATCTCTCAACAGAACAGGAAGTGGTACTTAAATTTGTAGCTCAGTGACGACTGTAAAGGTACCTTCACACATAACGATATTGTTAACGATATCGTTGCTTTTTGTGACGTAGCAACGATATCTACTATATAAAGCTGAATGTGTGTATGTGTGTGTGTGTGTATGTGTGTGTGTATGTCCGGGATTGGCATCTGCACCGTCACAGCTACAGCCACAAAATTTGGCACAGTCACACGTCTGGACCCCGAGAGCGTCATAGGCTATATTGTGAGGCGAAATTTTAACCCCGCGCGTACCAATTCACCAAACAATTTTGCCCCTATCTACATAATGGGGAAAAAAGTGAAAGGAAAAGTGTTGGAAGCGTCGCAGCTACAGCAACAAAATTTTGCACAGTCACACGTCTGGACCCTGAGAGCGTCATAGGCTACGTTATGAGGTGAAATTTTAACCCCGCGCTTTCCAATTCACCAAACAATTTTGCCCCTATCTACATAATGGGGAAAAAGTGAAAGGAAAAGTGTTGGAGGCGTCGCAGCTACAGCCACAAAATTTTGCACAGTCACACGTCTGGACCCTGAGAGCGTCATAGGCTATGTTGTGAGGTGAAATTTTAACTCCGCGCTTTCCAATTGACCAAACTATTTTTCCCTATCTACATAATGGGGAAAAGTGAAAGGAAAAGTGTTGGAGGCAAATTGACAGCTGCCAGATGTGAACAAGGGGGACTTAAAGAGTGAGAGCGATGGCGCCAAAGAGTATATACCGTACAGTTGCTAAGGTGGGCCCCCGACATGGGATACTCACCACACACGGGGATATAAACACTTACATAAAATGCGCCACACACTACCACGTGCTTGAACACATATACCACCCTCAGCACACATTTCACCACACATACACCAACCTTGCCACATAAAAGTCGAAACACAAAAGTCGCCGCTCAAAACTCACCACGCGCAAAACTCGCCACATGCAAAAAATAGGCTCACGCAAAACTCGCCACAAGTGCAAAACTCACCTCATGGAAAACTCGCCACACGCAAAACTTGCACATGCGGAAAAATTGCCACATGCACAAAAGTTGCAACACATGCAAAAGTTGCCTCACACAAAACTTGCACATACTCAAAAGGCACCAGACATAAAACTCACCACGCGCAAAACTCGCCATGCGCAAAACTTGCTGCACACAACTTGCTACACTAACCTGTCACATGCAACTCGACACACAAAAAGTTGCTACACGCATGTTGCCACACAAAACTCATCTCACAAAAGTCGCTACATGCATGTCGCCACACACAACTCAACACACACAACTTGACAAACGAAACTCGCCCTAAAACACACACACAAGTCTGGTATTAGCCTTCAAAAATAAAAATCTGATTAATAAGCAGACAAACTACAAGAGCAACAAATGTACCATATAGGATATATGGCAGCTGTCAGTCACATGACCTGTCTATTATGTGCATGTGTGAGCTAATATATACTGCCAGGGGGAGGGCTTCCTGTTGGCTGGGGATTTATCAGGCTGCCAATTTATCTTACAAATACTGAGGTAAAAATACTGAGCAAATAACGTGTTAACGAGGTCTAATACAGGAGATCACACAGGTATATACTATATACAGGGGAGATGACACACATATATATACTATATACAGGAGAGATGACACACAGGTATATACTATATAAAGGAGGAGATGACATACAGGTACATACTATATACAGGAGGAGATGACATACAGGTATTTACTATATACAGGAGGAGATGACACACAGGTATATACTATATACAGGAGCAGATTACCTACAGGTATATACTATATACAGGAGGAGATGACATACAGGTATATGCTATATATAGAAGATGACATACAGGTATATACTATATACAGGAGGAGATGATACACAGATATATACTATATACAGGGGAGATGACACACAGGTATATACTATATACAGGAGGAGATGACATACAGGTATATACACTATATATAGAAGGAGATGACATACAGGTATATACTATATATAGGAGGAGATGACATACAGGTATATACTATATATAGGAGGAGATGACATACAGGTATATACTATATACAGGGGAGATGACACACAGCAGGTATATATTATATACAGGGGAGATGACATACAGGTATATACTATATACAGGAGATGACATACAGGTGTATACTATATATAAGGGAGAAGACAAACATGTATATACTGAGGTGAAAATGAGAGGTGTGAGGTGAATATGAAAAGGTGTGAGTGCAAAATGAGAGGAGTGAGGGAAAATAGTGTAGTGATCGGAAAATGACAGATGTGAGGTCGAAATGACAAGTGTTAGGCGGGAATGAGAGGAGTGAGGGAGAAAATGAGAGGTGTGAGGGAGAAAATGAGAGATGTGAGGGGGAAAATGAAAGATGTGATTGGGAAAATGAGAGGCGTGATGGGAAAATAAGAGAAGTGAGGTGCTCTAACTAACCACAGATATTTACTATGCCCAGGCAACGCCGGGCTCTTCAGCTAGTCGTTAATAAAATCGTTATGTGTGACAGCGACCAACGATCAGGCCCCTGCTGGGAGATCGTTGGTCGCTGAAGAAAGTCCAGAACTTTATTTCGTCGCTGGATCTCCCGTGGACATCGCTGGATCGGCGTGTGTGACACCGATCCAGCGATGTCTTCACTGGTAACCAGGGTAAACATCGGGTAACTAAGCGCAGGGCCGCGCTTAGTAACCCGATGTTTACCCTGGTTACCATCCTAAAAGTAAAAAAAAACAAACAGTACATACTTACCTAACGCTGTCTGTCCCCGGCGCTGTGCTCTGCACTCCTCCTGTACTGGCTGTAAGCGTCGGTCAGCCGGAAAGCAGAGCGGTGACGTCACCGCTCTGCTTTCCGGCCGCTGTGCTCACAGCCAGTACAGGAGGAGTGCAGAGAAGCAGAGCGCCGGGGACAGACAGCGTTAGGTAAGTATGTACTGTTTGTTTTTTTTTACTTTTAGGATGGTAACCAGGGTAAACATCGGGTTACTAAGCGCGGCCCTGCGCTTAGTTACCCGATGTTTACCCTGGTTACCGGCATCGTTGGTCGCTGGAGAGCGGTCTGTGTGACAGCTCTCCAGCGACCAAACAGCGACGCTGCAGCGATCCGGATCGTTGTCGGTATCGCTGCAGCGTCGCTTAATGTGAAGGGGCCATAAGGCAGTGTGCAGATGTTGCGGATTTTGATGCGTTTCCGCAGCGTTTTCAGACGTTCGGAATTGCATCAAATCCGCAGTGTAGTACAGTAACAATGATAGTCAATGGGAATTTGAGAATTACTGTGCACATGCTGAGGAAAAATCCGCACGGATTTGCTGCGTTTTTTTTCCGCAGCATGTCAATTCTTTGTGCGGAAACGCAGCGTTTCTGCATCCATTGACTATACGTTGAGTAAGGCAAATCCGCACATCAAAAAACGCATGACAATCGCAACAAATCCGCATCAATTCCGTATTAATAATCCGCAAGCATTTTGGCCTGCGTTTTCTGCCAAGAGATGCAGATTCTGTGCGGAAAATTCCGCAGGCCAGTCCACAACGTGTGCACATACCCTAAAAATTGCCCTGTGAAGTGGTTATCTTAGCCAGAAAAGTACTTTTCATTAAAGACTTGCCAGGTCATATAAATGTTGTAAAGAATCACCTCTATATGTCACAAATAAATATAATGAAATACAGTTTATTTAGTAGTCACAATTAATACTACTCTTCCTCTGTAATGGTTGTAAGATAAATAATGAGACAGTGACAAAGTTCTAGAGGAAATCAGCTGTTTTTTTTAGTTGCACTAATATAACCCTCCCCTTAGGCTACTTTCACACTAGCGTCGGAATCTCCCCGTCGCAATGCGTCGGGCAGAGATTCCGACGCTAGCGTTTGACGCACTGCACAACGGGTGCAGCGGATGCATTTCTCCGGCGCATCCGCTGCCCCATTGTGAGGTGCGGGGAGGTGGGGGCGGAGTTCCGGCCACGCATGCGCGGTCGGAAAAAGCGGTCCGTGAGGAGCAAAAAACGTTACATGTAACGTTTTTTGCTCCCGGCGGTCTGCCACAACACAGCAACACGGTGGCAAAGCGTCGCAATGCGTCGCTAATGTTAATCTATGGGGCAAAAACGCATCCTGCAAACAACTTTGCAGGATGCGTTTTTTTGCCATAAACGACGCATTGCGACGTCTGGCAAAACACGCCAGTGTGAAAGTAGCCTTAGTCAGCTATCTTCTTAATATAAACTTACCTTGTAACGTCTTCACATCCTGTTCCGTCCAGATGTGTCCGGATCCCAGAATTCCAAGCGGCAGAAGTTCACCAACCTCCATATTCGGACACCCAAGTGATGGGTGTCTCAATATGGAAACTGCTGGTGGTACCAGCCTCTTGCGCGGTACCACCAGCGGAACACTATCACACCACACACACACACAAACACACACTGTATATTCCATACGCATCACACACACTATATATATGCCGTATGCAACACACACACTGTATATGCCGTATGCAGCCTCTTGCGTGGTACCACCAGCGGCACACCGTCGCAAACATGCCGCCGCCGAGATCAGCCGAATTATTCACTGACCGCCACCATCTTTGTACAGGAGAAGTGCACGCACAGTTTTAATGTGACCGCCGCTGTCTGCACAAAGATGACGGCGGTCCGATTTATTGCGCCTGAACGAATTCAGCGCAGGTGCAGTGAATCATTTGGCTGATCCCGATGGCAGATGCGCGACGTGTGTACAGGCAGAGGAAGCCGGTCACATTAAACGGGTTTTCCGACGAACGGAAGTTCATTTTAAAAATTGTCTATGTCTGACCGTGTAAGGAGCATACCACATCTCCTGGGCAGGGGAGGAAGCAAAAGACAATACTGACATTACAGCCGGGGATCACAGAGGATTTCTTTTGTCAGGTAAAATATTTCACTGACTGTTTTTAAACAATATTTTACCTCACAAAATGTATCTTCTGCGATCGAAGCGCACAGGGGTGAGAGACAGAGCAGAGGGGGGAGACAGCTCCAACGGGACAGCACACGAGAGGAGAACACAGCACAGGGAGGAGAGAGACAGCAGACAAGGGGGATAGCACATGGGGTAGACAGATCAAAGAAGAGAGCACAGGCGGGAGAAGTCAGCACATGGGGAAAGAGAGAGTGGATAGGTGGGTGAGCACATGGGGAGGAGAGATTCTCAACGCTGCAAAGCCTGCCCCCATGGTGACATTACCGCCATCGGGCCTCCATCTAGTAGGTGTATAATAGTTCTAGTACCGCCAGAAGGTAGATCCTCTCTCACCATGGAGTTGCACATATGGGAAAAAATGGAAACTGCACTCTCATGTTTTCTATTTATGGTACTACTCTAGATATACATATATTTGGCCATCTGTGAAGGTTTCAACAAATTTACATGGAGACAGCAGTTAGGAAATTGAAAACCCATTGGAAGGGGGAGTGACATCATTCCCTTGCTACGTTATATTATAACATTTCATGTATTTATAGAAAATCACCACCACCTCTGTGGAATTTGCCAAACAGATCATCTGTGTCTGGGACCCAAATGCATCGAACAAGGTAGAAGGAAATGGTAGGATATTGAAGCAAATCAGAGTCATGCCTGACTTTTTCGCTGGAGTAATTTTGGGCATTCAGTCATCAGTTGTTACACTTGATTCCATTGTGTTTCATAGTACTAAACAATGTTATCACTTACTTTGTAGCCATAATGGAGGAACGTCCGTATGCTCTGATGTCACACAGTGGAGGGTCCAAAGGATTTCCACAGAAATTTGAAACTATTGTAAAGGAGCATTTCCACATACTCTACCTGGAAGAATTTACCAGTAATAAGAATGCATATGCTCCAAAGGTAAAGGCCCTTCTGATGTGGTGGCACCTACCTGTAGTTGACAAAGAACTTTTGGATTCGCTTCCCAATCTAAAAGTCATTGCAAGCTCTGGAGCAGGAGTAGATCATCTGGATCTAAAGTTGATCACAAATTATGGTATAATAGTTACTAATACACCTCATCTTGGAGATGATGCCACTGCAGACACGGGAATGGCTTTAATGTTGTCATCTGCTAAAAATATAGTAGAAGGTAAGTTATTGCAATTGTATGTACAGTAAGTTTATCTTGTTTTCTTAAATAATCTAAAGTAATGATGTGTCAGGGATTACATAAATTCTAAGAAAAAGATTCTGGAAATATACATTTGTTTGTTTATATAATCCTTATAACATTTATTGCGCCAGGTTGTGGATTATAGTTATTCTTTCAAAAAAAGGCTTGGCTAGCCCGATGTATCAAAAGTAGTGAAGATAATGTCAATAGCTATTGGTGAAGCCACATTTATCCTTTTCAAATAAAAAAATGAGCCCTTTCACCTGGTTGTAATGGGAAATTAGTGGAAATGTCAGGGGAGATGGATCGGCAGTTGGATACTTTTGTTTTCAGGGGAGACAAGCCGCTGTCAGAAGTGTCTGGCAGCAGCTTTCCCTCCTCTGACAATTGAAATCACATGAACACTGGTTCAAGCTAAGAGCTCATGTGTATGGGGGACTCAGGAAAATGATCTATTGTTTAAAACAGGTTTACCGTATTTTTCGGACTATAAGACGCACCGGTCCATAAGACGCACCTAGATTTTAGAGGGGGAAATTAGGGGAAAAAATTGAAGTAAAAAATGGTCAATTCTGAACTGTAATATCCCCTATCCTGTTATATATGGTCCCCTCATCCCCATTCTGATACACATGGCCCCTCCTCCCTTTCCTGGTATGCATGGCCCCCTCATCTCTATCCTGGTATGCATGGCCCCCTCATCCCTATCCTGGTGTGCATGGCCCCATCCTTATCCTGGTATGCACGACCACATCCCAGTCCTGGTATGATTGGCCCCATTACGTTTCTGGTTTGATTGGTCCCATCCTTATCTAATATATAATTGCCTAGAATACTACTTCCTGCAATTTGTGCCAACTTCCGTGGCTTTGTCCGGAGCTAATGTCCGGAGCTAATGTCCGGAGCTAATGTCTGGAGCTAATGTCCGGAGATTAATTGCCTAGAATACTACTTCCTGCAATTTGTGCCAACTTCCGTGGCTTTGTCCGGAGCTATTGTCCGGAGCTAATGTCCGGAGATAATGTCCGGAGCTAATGTCCGGAGCTAATGTCCGGAGATAAGTGACGTCAACAGTGTCCAGTGTCTGATTGGTTGCCGCCTGCTGCGAGCGACCAATCAGAAACGTGCTGTACTGTGACACACTCCGCCCGCCATTTTGGTGTGATTTTTGAATTTTTACCTCACAGCAAGTTTCTACTGCGTGGAGGCGGGCCCAGTGACGTTGCTCTTCAAGCTCCTGCCGAATTTCGTCAAAAAAATGATAATACCATTTACCAAAACTATATATATTTAGTTGTGAAGTGGTTCAGTGACATTTTCACACCAATTTTGAACTTTTGTTTGGTGTTTTCTCCATATACTGCCTATTATTTTTGTTCTTTCTTACTATTATTTATTAATTGTATTATTCTTACATTTGAATAAATAAAGTATATATGGATTCTAGACTCCCGATTCTTTAGAATCGGGCTGCCATCTAGTTCTTGTATAATTGTCCCCATCCCGGTCCTGGTTTGATTGGTCCCATCCTTATTCTGGTATAATTGTCCCCATCCCGGTCCTGGTTTGATTGGTCCCATCCTTATTCTGGTATAATGGTCCCCATCCCGTTCCTGGTATGATTAGCCCCATACTTTTTCTGGTATAATTTGCCCCATCCCGTTCCTGGTATCATTGGTCCCATCCTTTTTCTTTTATAATTGGCCCCATCCTATTCCTGGTATCATTGGTCCCATCCTGTGGCTTTGAAATTCTACCGCATCCCCCTTATTTGCCCGACCTTGCACCATTGGACTTCCACCTCTTTCCAACAATTAAGTTATTTTTGAAGGGCAAGCATTTTCCAGATGATGAGACTCTGATTTCCGAAGTCTCAATGTGGCTTTTGGAGCAACCTGTTGACTTCTAGAAGCGAGGTGTTTACAGTTGCATAAAGAAATGGGAGAAGTGTGTGTCCCTAGGTGGTACCTATGTAGAGAAGGACTAATAACTATGCCAAATTTCATTGCTCTCAGTCCACAGGAAGTGGGTCCAAGAAAATTTTTAATGAATGCCCCTAGTATCAGACACTGGCTGCATAAATTCACAGTCTGACTATGAAACACTGCAGAGTTTCAGAGAAAAGCATACTTTAATTGTAGCCAGGGATCTGTAGACTAATCAGACAGGCAGGTCCCTGGTAGCGTCTCCCTGCTTGCTACGCTGGGTTAACAAGTTTCTGTCCATGTGCGCAAATTTAGCTAAATAATTACAAATGTCGTCATGTATACAGCCTGCTGCTTGATGTTTGGTACATGAAAGGACCTAGGCCATTTGAAATAATGGGACCCAAAAATGGCTGAGGGCAAAGGCACTGAGCTCGGTGATTAGCTACAATAGTAAAGTGCGCTGTCGACGTGATATCACCACTGCAGCCATAACATAGAGAGCTGGAGCTGGACCCAGGGAGGGTGACCACCTGCTGTTTTTATTATTTTCCAAGAATAAAAGCTTTTGGAGGCCACTTTTCTTATAGCGGGAAAACTCCTTTACTAGTTGACTTGAGCAGTGCAGTCAGTGTAGGGCCATATAAAAGGTTTCAGATTTGTTCTCTATTCAGACAGTAAACATTTTTCTTGCAGGGAACAGAATATCACATTCACCAGACACTACGTATTTTGATTTTAACCGTGAGGGTGATGATATCACTGAAGCTACACTGGGCATCATCGGAATGGGAAGCATTGGGTACAGCATAGCTCAGCGAGCCAAAGGTTTCAGGATGAGAATTCTCTACCACAATAGGAAGAGAAGGTAACGTCAGTGTGGCTACCTATTTAATATCCATTATCTGATTAGAACAGTGTGGCATATGGTAGCAGCAATCTGCCAGAATATTATGAAGCCACTCTGAATTATTTACACACATTTTCAGTTAAAATCATCTGTTTACATTTCATCCAGAGTGAAATATAATAAAAAAAGGGAAATATATGTCTATTTTTCAATTTATTTCACATTTTTTTCATGACCATAAAGCAATAGTATAATAAACTTTATATTGTTTTCCCCTCTCTGTAACAATTAATTTTTATATAACAGACAAGTTCATTTTTTAGGGGGCGGGGCTACACACTGCTTTTCGGACTGGCAGCTGCTGCTGTTCTTTTATTTTTAATTTTTTCTTTAATTTATGTCATATAGTGTGCTCCCATAAGGTCATAAAAGACCTTTGGAGGGAATTCCAATGTTTAAATACATTTTTGTTGTTGATTTCCTCTGTTACTAGTGCTGGTATATTAGCCCCAGTTACAGGGCAAATTCTGCCTCCTGCCAGCACTGCAGAGTTGATCTTGGACTGTTACAGCCCAACACCTTCTGCTCCCTACAGGCACCAGGTGATCACATGATCACTAGGATGGGAGAAGAAAGTGCTGTTAGCTTTTTCAGTGCTGTGCGTACAGCAAACAGGAGAGCAGAGATTATAATAAACCACAATTTAAAATGTCATTGCATAGCAATATATGGACAGCCTGGATATTTTAAGACATTTTAAGTCTATGGGGGATCTGGAATTAGTTAACCTCTAAAAGACTAGACTAATTTCAGCCTTAATAAGGTTGTCCGGTTTCATAAAAATATAGATCTCTGTTAGTTATGTTTTAAAATATGAAAAGTACCTCTACACTATTGTTCAGCCCAGTAGCGTAGCTACTGGGGGGGCATAGGGTGCAGGCGCCCCGATGCTCTGAGGGGGCGCCCAATACAGTTACATTCTGCGGCAGAGCAGGGAGAATCGATCTCGCTATGGGGCTCCTGAGCAGGTGGGGTGGCCCAGTGCCAGCAGTGCCCACCCCCCCCCCGCTGTCATCGGAAGATCAGCTGTACCGGCATTTAACCGATACAGCTGATCGCATTGATGGGAGAAGGAGCGCTGCGCTGCACTCCTTCCCCCATCATCCCTCTGTCAGTGTCGGCATCTGACGTCTGACATCGCCGACACTGACAGCGGGCGTGATGACATCACTGCCCGGCACCTGCTGTGAGATCAGCGGGAGCAGCGCAGGAACCAGGAAGAAGAGAGGTGAGTATTTATTTATTTATGGATGCTGCTACCTTATTACAGGGTCTGACTATGTGGGCTGCCTTATTACAGGGTCTGACTATGGGGGTGCTACCTTATTACAGGGTCTGCCTATGGGGGGCTGCCTTATTACAGGGTCTGACTATGGGGGTGCTGCCTTATTATAGGGTCTGCCTATGGGGGGCTGCCGCCTTATTACAGGGTCTGCCTATGGGGGGTTGCCTTATTACTGGGTCTGACTATGGGGGCTGCCTTATTACAGGGTCTGACTATGTGAGCCGCCTTATTACAGGGTCTGCCTAAGGGGGCTGCCGCCTTATTACAGGGTCTGCCTAAGGGGGCTGCTGCCTTATTACAGGGTCTGCCTATGGGGGGCTGCCTTATTAAGGGGTCTGACTATGGGGACTGCCTTATTAAAGGGTCTGACTATGGGGGCTGCCTTATTAAAGGGTCTGACTATGGGGGCTGCTTCATTACAGGGTCTGACTATGGGGGCTGCCTTATTACAGGATCTGACTATGGGGGCTGCCTTATTAAAGGGTCTGACTATGGGGTGCTGCCTTATTACAGGCTCTGACTATGGGGGTGCTGCCTTATTACACGGTCTGACTATGGGGGTGCTGCCTTATTACAGGGTCTGACCATGGGGGTGCTGCCTTATTACAGGGCCTGACTATGGGGGTTGCCTTATTACAGGGTCTGCCTATGGGGGCTGCCTTATGATATAGAGTCTGCCTATGGGGAGTGCATTATACTGTATTGTGGACTATTTGGTGCATTATGCTACTGTATATGGAGACTATCTAGGGGGCCATCATACATTATGGAGATTACAGTGTGGGGGTCATTATACAGTGTTGGAGCCATCAAACAGTTTGGGGGCTACTAAGGAGTCAGTAGACTGTGTGGGTGGTACTATACAGTGAGGGGGCATTATACTGTGTATAAGAGAGCATCATGCTGTGTATAGGGGAGCTGTACAGGGGGAGACTCGGGACATTATTAAATGTAAAGTGAGCACTTATTATTATAGGGGAACTCAGGTTACTGTGACTATCCAAGGGGCACACAGGACATTATTACTTTCTAGGGGGCAAAATATGGACACTTTTCTAGGGCAGTTGCACCCAGTATTACTATATTATAGAGGGGTGCTTTAGAATTTAGAGGGCACAGAGAACTACACAGCAGATGCAGTAATAGGGACACATACAGCAGCAGCGGCTCAGTATTGGGGTATCAGGGGCAGTAATAGGGACACATGCGGCAGCAGCGGCTCAGTATTGGGGTATCAGGGGCAGTAATAGGGACACATACGGCAGCAGCGGCTCAGTATTGGGGTATCAGTAGGATGAGGAGATGGTGCAAGTTGGGAATTGATGGTGATGGCTGGAATATGAGATTTCTTGTAATCTCTGCAGACGAGTTGTAGCTGGAAGAAGTTGTCATGTCGGTCTGGGCCAGATGGAAAAGATGGGAAAAATGAACGATTCCATCAGAAAGAACGTCAGCGGTAACTCATTATCTGTAACTGTGCTGTGATCTCTTACATGTTCTGTAGGACTGGTATCTACCACTGACCATATGGCGGTAATATCCATATTGGTCTTTAGAGATTATCTTCAGTAACAGCGCTGTCATCTGCTGAGGTTCTCCTCCACTATTAGGGCGCATCACCGAGTTGTAATCAAGGTTACCTGGTTAGGGGCCCGCTCAGTAGCTTCGCCCACCCCCACCCCCACCCCCACCCCCCTGAACCAAAACCCTAGCTAGGCCTCTGTGTAGCTGTTTTGTTAGCCCCATCTTGGGGTGCATATAATTTATTGACTACATTTTTATTTATTTATTTTTAAAGTGAAAAAAGAAGCTTATTTATATTTGTTGTAAAAACGGTTATTGTTAAACTTTAATATACTTAAGTTTATACTTTATTTTATCCCACTGGGAAACTTGAATTAGCAATTTCTTGATTGCTTACATAATGCATACAATGCATAGTACAGGGGACAAGCAGACTAAAAGGCCACCTTTAGCACAGACTAAGGCTAAGTTTCTAAAATGAGCATTTGGTGCGTTTTTTAAGTTGCAGATTTTCTGCAGCATTTCTGCACCTATTAGCTATATTTAGTTACTTGAATCTTTCATTACATTTCTTATAGCGTTTTTTTTCCTTTTTTAAATGCGTGTTTATCATGTTTTTTTCAGCTTGTGTTTTTGTCTTCTTTTACTATGTCATGTTTTAAATAAAGCTACCGTACTATGTTTTGGAAACTTTCTGTTATTTTGCTTTGATAAAACTATATAACCTACTGTACCAATAAATGTAGTAGTAGAGAGGCCTGAGTCTCCAACCTCACTATGCTCCTATTAATCCCTGGTCTGTCTCCTTCCCCACCACATGAATCCTGGGACAGAAATGTAATGTGAACAAGACACAAAACAGGGATAACAGAAACCCTCTATCATACAGATGCACAAACCAACAATATGGAGGAGGATAGGGAGGAATAAACTAAACGGGAACGGGGATCAGGAGATAAACACACACGTACTACAGAATAACGCCACAACTTCTCTCACGTATCCCAAGTACCGGGCTTCCTCTATCCCTTCCGCACATATCTTGGCATTCACCGTCAAGCCTGCGGCTCTGAGCGAATCTACTACCGCTTGCACCTGGGACAAGTGGGTATGCCAGTCAGTACTAAAGATGATAATCTCATCCAAGTACGCTGACACATACTTCCAATTGGGTTCCAACACTATGTCCATTAACCTCTGGAACATAGCTGGGGCCCCATGTAGTCCAAAGGGCAGGACGACATAGTGGTATAGTCCCTCCGGTGTTATTAATGCAGTCTTTTTCTTTGTCGACTCCGTAAGAGGCACCTGCCAATAACCCTTGGTCAGATCGAGGGTGGTAAAGTACTGGGCCTGACCCAGTCGCTCTATCAGCTCGTCCACCCTGGGCATTGGGTAAAGGTCGAACTTTGACACCTCATTTAACTTACGGAAGTCATTACAGAACCGTAAAGACCCGTCCGGCTTCAGAATTAGCACAATCGGGCTAGCCCAGTCACTCCGGGATTCCTCAATTACTCCCAGCTGAAGCATTTGTTTCACCTCCCTCGCGATGGATTGTCTCCGGGCCTCGGGCACACGGTACGGTTTCATTTGTACCCTTATGTGAGGCCCGGGACAATGTCATGCTGAATGACAGAGGTACGACCAGGTAGACCCAAGAATACATTAGTATTCCCTTATACCAATTTCCGCACCTCTCGCCACTGCTGTTTCGAGAAGGTGTCTCCTATCTTTACCTTTCCCTTGGCCTCCATCTGGGCCGAAGTCGGAAGGTCCCCGTATGATATGTCGGGAGTCACCTCCATAAGCATACACTCCCGATGCTTCCACGCTTTCACTAGATTAACGTGATGCAACTGTTCTGGTTTTCTTTTCCCGAGCTGGTAAACTCAGTAGTTTACTTTGCCCACTTTTTCACGAACTTCATACAGCTCTTGCCACCTGGCCATAAGCTTGCTTGCACCCAATCTCCTGCGTTAAAGGAGCGGACTGTGGCCTTTTTGTTATATACACGGCTCTGCACTGCCTGAGCATCCACCAAATGCTTCTTTACTATAGGCATGATGGCTGCAATTCAGTCTTTCATGTTGGCCATGTGCTCAATGACACTCTTATGGGGTGTAGGTTCCTGCTCTATCTCTTTGGCTACATCCAGCAGATCCCTAGGATGCCTGCCATGCTGTAGCTCAAAGGGTGAAAATCCCATGGAACCCTGCAGTACCTCCCGAATGGTGAACATTAAGTAGGGCAACAACATGTCCCAATCCCAAGGCGACAGAACATGACAAACAACTCCAGGGTGATAAGTTTGGCTGAGGTGTGCTGAAGCAGAATGACCTCCTGGTACCGGGTGGAGTAATCTACTACCAATATGTGTTGGTGGCCCTGGGCAGATTTTACCATCAGCCCCAATAGATCCATAGCAAACCACTCAAAGGTACCTCTATGATGGGCAGAGGTACCAATTGACTCCGGTAGTTCGCGGTGGGTGAGGTCAGTTGGCACTCTGGACACGTGTCACAGTACCTCTGGACCTCCGCGTATACCCAAGGCCAAAAAAAAAACACTGCAGTATGCTTCCTGCATCTTTTTGGCCCCTAAGTGCCCTCTTAGCATGTGGCTGTGAGCCATTTCGAGCACCACGCGACGGTATGATTGAGGCACTATCAGTTTTTCTATCACTACCTCCTGGATTTTGTCAACCCCATACAAAAGGTTTTGGTTGACAGCCATGCGGGGGAAAAATCGTTTCTGCGCCTGGTGGCTGAGCCACTCCATTATCCTCTATCACCGTTTCTCCTGCCTAAGCAAGGGAGGGATCCTGGAGCTGAACTGTACCAAACTTACCAGGGGACACTTCTAGCTCAGGGATCAGTGGGATCTCCTCGACGTCTCCTGCCAATACCTCTAGTGGAAACGTATCGGGGTTACACTCTATCGCTATGTTGGTGACCCCTACGGCAGGTATCCCTGACTCGGGATCTTCGGGTTCCTCACCCGAATAGCATTTACCTTGGGAGGGTTAACCCTGGTCTCCCACAGGGACCAGAACAGGGGTAAGTCTCTTGACAATACAATCCGATACCGAAGAGTCTTTACCTCTCCCACCACATGTCTTATCTCTCCACACGGGGTGGAAAACGTAACCTCTGTAGTCGGGTACTCTCGGAGTTCCCCATGTATGCATGCCACCCCCACCTTCCGTTCATTGTTGTCCCCAGCAACAAGGGACCCATGTACCAGAGTCACTATGCTCCCTGAGTCCAAGAGAGTGTCCGTCTGGTACCCGTTAACGAGCACAGTTGGGGTTCGGTACCGACAGTGCCTGTAGTGGTGCTGCAGAATGGCAGTCCATGGGTTCAGCTGACAGGAGGCAGTTGACTGCCACATGTCCGGGGCCCTGGCACCGCCAACTGTTATGAATTCCGTTCTTGGGCTCCCTCCAGTGGTTGTAAATGGCACTTTTGTGAATTCTGCCCTTGGGCTCCCTCTGGTGGTTTTGAGTGGAACTGCCGCTCCTTGGGTTTAGCTTTAGCAGCTGCTTTCACTAATCGTCTCTCCTGGCTCTGCTATTTAACCTGGCTCTAGTCTTCAGCCTATGCCACTTGTCGATGTTTTCTGGCTGGAGTCACTTCTCTGCTTGGATTCTCCTGGTTTCCTGACCAGTTCTGCAAAGATAAGTTCTGGCTTTGCTCATTTCAGTCCACATGTTGTGGAGTTATTGTTCTGTGCATTCTATTTTTTTCCAGCTTGTCATTAAGGATTTTTTCTGTTAGCTGGAAGCTCTGGGAAGCAGATTTACCCTCCACACCTTTAGTCAGGTGTGGAGATTTTGTAAACTCTGTGTGGATTGTTTTGTAGTTTTTATACTGACCGCACAGTATCCTTTCCTGTCCTATCTATCAAGCTAGACTGGCCTCCTATGCTAAAATCTGATTTAATCTCTGCGTATGTTATTTTCCCCTCCTCTCACCGTCAATATTTGTGGGGGGCTATCTTTCCTTTGGGGATTTTCTCTGAGGCAAGATAGGTTTCCTGTTTCCATCTTTAGGGGAAGTTAGATCTTAGGCTGTGCCGAGGGGTCTAGGGAGCGTCAGGTACCCCCCACGGCTATTTCTAGTTGCGCTGCTAGGTTCAGGGTCTGCGGTCAGTACAGATACCACCTCCTTCAGAGCTTGTCTCATGTTGTTCCTAAACCACCAGATCATAACAGTACAAGTGGCCAAAAATGAATTAAATGTATCTCAAAAGAAGGAAAAGAAAGTTCTGGACCATTTTTTTTCTGTGCTCTGGTTTGCCTCTTTTTCCTCTTGATATCTGGGTGGTGCAGGATATATGCTCTGGCATGGATGTTCAGGGTTTGTTTTCTCGTGTGGATCAACTGGCTGCAAGAGTACAGAGTATCCAGGACTATGTTGTCCAGACTCTGGCTTTAGAGCCCAGAATTCCTACTCCGGATTTGTTCTTTGGGGACAGATCCAAGTTTTTGAACTTTAAATATAACTGCAAATTGTTTTTTGCTTTGAAACCCCGTTCTTCAGATGATCCCATTCAGTAGGTGAAAATCATCATATCCTTGCTGCGTGGTGATCCGCAAGACTGGGCTTTTTCTCTTGAAACAGGGGATCCGGCATTATTGAATGTAGACGCATTTTTTCAAGCGCTCGGATTATTGTATGACGAACCTAACTCTGTAGAGCATGCTGAGAAAACACTGTTGGCCCTGTGTCAAGGTCAGGAAGCGGCAGAGTTATACTGCCAGAAATTTAGAAAATGGTCTGTGCTCACTAAATGGAATGAAGAGGCTCTGGCTGCTATTTTCAGAAAAGGTCTTTCTGAAACCCTTAAAGATGTTATGGTGGGCTTTCCTACGCCTGCCGGTTTGAACGAATCTATGTCTCTAGCCATTCAGATTGATCGGCGTCTGCGCGAGCGCAAACCTGTGCACCATATGGCAGTATCCTCTGAGCATAGTCCTGAACCTATGCAATGTGATAGGATTTTGACTAGAATAGAACGGCAGGAATTCAGACGTCAGAATAGGCTGTGTTTTTACTGTGGTGATTCGGCTCATGTTATCTCTGATTGCCCTAAGCGTACTAAGAGAGTCGCTAAGTCTGTTACCATTAGTACTGCACAGTCTAAATTTCTCTTATCTGTGACCCTGATTTGCTCATTGTCGTCCTTTTCTGTCATGGCATTTGTGGATTCAGGCGCTGCCCTGAACTTAATGGACTTAGAATTCGCCAGGCGCTGTGGTTTTTCCTTGCAGCCTTTGCAGAGCCCTATTCCTTTGAGGGGCATTGATGCTACACCCTTGGCCAAGGATAAACCTCAGTACTGGACACAGATGACTATGTACATGGCTCCTGCACATCAGGAAGATTGCCGTTTTCTGGTGTTGCATAACCTGCATGATGTTGTTGTGCTGGGATTTCCATGGTTACAGGAACATAATCCGGTGCTGGATTGGAAAACTATGTCTGTGACTAGTTGGGGTTGTCAAGGGGTACATAGTGACGTTCCTTTGATGTCAATTTCCTCTTCCCCCTCTTCTGAGGTCCCTGAGTTTTTGTCGGATTTCCAGGATGTATTTGATGAGCCCAAGTCCAGTTCCCTTCCTCCACATAGGGACTGTGATTGTGCTATTAACTTGATTCCTGGTTGTAAGTTCCCTAAGGGCCGACTTTTCAATCTGTCTGTGCCAGAGCATGCCGCCATGCGGAGCTATGTTAAGGAATCTTTGGAGAAAGGGCATATTCGGCCCTCTTCGTCACCATTGGGAGCGGGTTTCTTTTTTGTTGCTAAGAAGGATGGCTCCTTGAGACCCTATATTGATTATCGTCTTCTAAATAAGATCACGGTCAAATTCCAATACCCCTTGTCTTTGCTTACTGATTTGTTTGCTCAGATTAAGGGGGCTAGTTGGTTTACTAAGATTGACCTCCGAGGGGCATATAATCTTGTTCGTATTAAACAGGGTGACGAATGGAAAACTGCATTTAATACGCCCGAAGGCCATTTTGAATACCTTGTGATGCCATTTGGGCTCTCTAATGCTCCATCTGTGTTCCAGTCTTTCATGCATGATATTTTCCGCAATTATCTTGATAAATTCATGGTCGTAAATTTGGATGATATTTTGATTTTTTCCAATGATTGGGAGTCTCATGTGAAGCAGGTCAGGATGGTGTTCCAGATCCTTCGTGATAATGCTTTATTTGTGAAGGGGTCTAAGTGCCTATTCGGAGTTCAGAAGGTCTCTTTTTTGGGTTTTGTTTTTTTCTCCTTCGTCTACAGAAATGGATCCTGTTAAGGTCCAAGCTATTCATGACTGGATCCAACCCACATCTGTGAAGGGTCTTCAAAAATTTTTGGGCTTTGCTAATTTCTATCGCCGTTTCATTGCCAACTTTTTCAGTGTGGTTAAGCCCCTTACTGATTTGACGAAGAAAGGCGCTGATGTGACGAATTGGTCCTCTGAGGCTGTTGAGGCCTTTCAAGAGCTTAAACGCCGATTTACTTCTGCCCCTGTGTTGCGTCAACCGGATGTTTCTCTTCCTTTTCAGGTTGAGGTCGACGCTTCTGAGATTGGGGCAGGGGCCGTCTTGTCTCAGAGGGAGTCTGATGGTTCTTTGATGAAACCGTGTGCTTTTTTTCCAGAAAGTTTTCGCCTGCGGAACGCAATTATGATGTCGGCAATCGGGAGTTGTTGGCTATGAAGTGGGCGTTTGAGGAGTGGCGACATTGGCTTGAGGGAGCTAAACACCGTGTTGTGGTCCTGACCGATCATAAGAATCTGATTTACCTCGAGTAGGCCAAGCGGCTGAATCCTACACAGGCTCGATGGTCCCTGTTTTTCTCCCGTTTTGATTTTGTGGTCTCGTAGCTTCCGGGATCTAAGAATGTTAAGGCTGATGCCCTCTCTAGGAGTTTTTCGCCTGATTCTCCTGGAGTCCTTGAGCCGGTTGGCATTCTTAAGGAGGGGGTGATTCTTTCTGCTATCTCCCCTGATTTGCGCCGGGTGCTTCAGGAATTTCAGGCTGATAGGCCTGACCGCTGTCCAGTGGGGAAGCTGTTTGTTCCTGATAGATGGACAAGTAAGGTAATTTCTGAGGTTCATTGTTCAGTGTTGGCTGGTCATCCTGGGATTTTTGGTACCAGAGATTTGGTTGCTAGGTCCTTTTGGTGGCCTTCCTTGTCTCGCGATGTGCGTGCTTTTGTGCAGTCCTGTGGGACTTGCGCCCGGGCCAAGCCTTGCTGTTCCCGCGCTAGTGGGTTGCTTTTGCCTTTACCGGTCCCTGAGAGGCCCTGGACGCATATTTCCATGGATTTTATTTCGGATCTTCCTGTTTCCCAGAAGATGTCTGTTATCTGGGTTGTTTGTGACCGGTTCTCTAAAATGGTCCATTTGGTACCTTTGCCTAAGTTGCCTTCCTCCTCAGATCTGGTTCCATTGTTTTTTCAGCATGTGGTTCGTTTGCATGGCATTCCGGAGAATATTGTGTCTGACAGAGGTTCTCAGTTTGTCTCTAGATTTTGGCGGGCCTTTTGTGCTAGGATGGACATTGATTTGTCTTTTTCTTCGGCGTTTCATCCTCAGACTAATGGCCAAACTGAGCGAACTAATCAGACCTTGGAGACCTATTTGAGATGCTTTGTGTCTGCTGATCAGGATGATTGGGAGTCTTTCTTGCCGTTGGCTGAGTTTGCCCTTAATAATCGGGCTAGTTCGGCTACTTTGGTTTCACTTTTCTTTTGTAATTTTGGTTTTCATCCTCGTTTTTCTTCTGGGCAGGTTGAGCCTTCTGATTGTCCTGGTGTTGATTCTGTGGTGGACAGGCTGCAGCAGATTTGGACTCATGTGGTGGACAATTTGACGTTGTCTCAGGAAAGGGCTCAACGTTTTGCTAACCACCGTCGGCGTGTTGGTCCCCGGCTTCGTGTGGGGGATTTGGTTTGGTTGTCTTCTCGTCATGTTCCTATGAAGGTTTCTTCTCCTAAGTTTAAGCCTCGGTTTATTGGTCCTTATAAAATTTCTGAAATTATTAATCCGGTCTCTTTTCATTTGGCTCTTCCAGCCTCTTTTGCCATTCATAATGTTTTCCATAGATCTTTGTTGCGGAGATATGTGGTGCCCGTTGTTTCCTCGGTTGACCCTCCTTTCCCGGTGTTGGTTGAGGGAGAGTTGGAATATGAGGTTGAGAAGATTTTGGATTCTCGTTTTTCGAGGCGGAGGCTCCAGTATCTTGTCAAGTGGAAGAGTTATGGCCAGGAGGATAATTCTTGGGTTGTTGCCTCCGATGTCCATGCTACCGATTTGGTTCGTGCTTTTCACTTGGCTCGTCCTGATCGGCCTGGGGGCTCTGGTGAGGGTTCGGTGACCCCTCCTCAAGGGGGGGGTACTGTTGTGAATTCCGTTCTTGGGCTCCCTCCGGTGGTTGTAAATGGCACTTTTGTGAATTCTGCCCTTCAGCTCCCTCTGGTGGTTTTGAGTGGAACTGCCGCTCCTTGGGTTTAGCTTTAGCAGCTGCTTTCACTAATCGTCTCTCCTGGCTCTGCTATTTAACCTGGCTCTAGTCTTCAGCCTATGCCACTTGTCGATGTTTTCTGGCTGGAGTCACTTCTCTGCTTGGATTCTCCTGGTTTCCTGACCAGTTCTGCAAAGATAAGTTCTGGCTTCGCTCATTTCAGTCCACATGTTGTGGACTTACTGTTCGGTGCATTCTATTTTTGTCCAGCTTGTCATTATGGATTTTTTCTGTTAGCTGGAAGCTCTGGGAAGCAGATTTACCCTCCACACCTTTAGTCAGGTGTGGAGATTTTGTAAACTCTGTGTGGATTGTTTTGTAGTTTTTATACTGACCGCACAGTATCCTTTCCTGTCCTATCTATCAAGCTAGACTGGCCTCCTATGCTAAAATCTGATTTCATCTCTGCGTATGTTATTTTCCCCTCCTCTCACCGTCAATATTTGTGGGGGGCTATCTTTCCTTTGGGGATTTTCTCTGAGGCAAGATAGGTTTCCTGTTTCCATCTTTAGGGGAAGTTAGATCTTAGGCTGTGCCGAGGGGTCTAGGGAGCGTCAGGTACCCCCCACGGCTATTTCTAGTTGCGCTGCTAGGTTCAGGGTCTGTGGTCAGTACAGATACCACCTCCTTCAAAGCTTGTCTCATGTTGTTCCTAAACCACCAGATCATAACAGCCAACACTTGATAGCTGTGGCACGACTGGACCTTGGGACCGATTTAGGGGACACGGGTGTACTGTCACTCTCCTTTCGGGATACCCCCTCCATACGGGCCCGGTTCTGATTGGCCCCAATAAAGGGTCAAGGCTTTTTCTCTTGGGTTGGTGGGGCCCGACGAGACAGCCGTAGTGGAGCCATGTCCCATATAGAGTCCTGAGTGGCAGTATACCACTCGATCAGTCCCACCACCTGGTCCAGAGTGCCCGGATCCCCTTGCCCCACCTAATGCTGTATGGCTGCTGGCAGAGCTCTCACCAGCCAGTTGACCACCACCCTCTCTACCATCTGGGCTGGAGTCAAAGTCTCAGGTTGGAGCCACCATTTCACAAGCTGCAGTAATTCATAAACCTGAGACAGTGCGGGCTGGGCCTCCACAAAAGTCCAAGAAAATACCCGTTGGGCTCTCACGTAGGTATTAACCCCCAGTTAGGCAAGGATCTCACCTTTTAACTTGGTGTAGTCCAAGGTGTTCTCCCGACTGAGGTCAAAGTAGGCGTTCAGTGCGTCACCCCTCAGGAACGGAGCCATCACTTTGGCAGGTTCTTCCGCTCTGCTGTGCGCTCATAGACAGTGAGGAAAGTTTCCACATCGTCTTCTGGACCCAGTTTCCTCAAAAGCAGAGCGGACCTTGTCTTGGGCCTCGCATCGTTCCAGGGTTGGTGCTGGAGGTGCCTTACACAGGGCTACAATAATTTGCTGCAGCAACAGGTTATTGGTTTGTTGCTGTTGTTGCTGTGTGAGGACCATCTGCCTCAGGATTTCCTCCATTTTGTCAGTAGTCCTGGGTTGTAGTGTGGCAGGCCTAATGACAGACATGCAGTTGGCGTTTGGGTATGCCTCAATTCACACTGCCCGCATTCTCCACAAAGTGTGGTGCAGTGGGGTTGGTTCAGTGGGATGGACAGTGACCACAGGAAAATTTCACAGCAAACGTATTTAATTTCCACACTCACACATTGTACAGCACACGGCATCCTCCTTATCGTAGCCGGGAAACAAAACAGTCCGTTTGAATCCGGTTTCCGAGGGCGACTGCACCACCATATCACGCTGCGGGGTGCCAGGAGTTCGCTCTGCTGGCTCTGTCTTAACTCACACAGGCTGAGCTTCTGCAGAGCCATCTGCTCGCAAGTTGCAAACTCCAAACTGACACACCCAAACCCTTGCTGCAGGGTTTTTTTAAACTGGAATCTGTGGCCATGGGCCACTGGCCTGGAGGAAACAGACCATCCCGCTACCTTCCTGTAGTCCATTTAAAAAAATAAAAGACCATAAAGGGTTTTCATGAACAATGCCTTGGCCAAATAGCTTGACCAGGTCCATGCTTACTTTTATTTTGTCTTGTGACTCACAGGCGTCCTGCTGTGATCACAAGGCACTCCAGTGGGTCTAATAGGACTCCGTCCGCATCCCGGAGGATGCATATTGACCCTCGCATATGATCCCCCCTCCCTGCCTCACACTAATCAAAGCACCACATGATGACTCCATACACAGGCCGCCCCAGGGCATGAGCATATCATTAACTCAAAATGAAAATAAAGATTAAACAACAACCACAAGATGGATTTCATCAACCAAGGTATCATTGTAATCAGTATAACAGCGCCGACCGTGTAGGTTACTCAGCACAATCCTGCTGACAGGTTCCATTTAATCCATGATTATTCCATGTTCGAGGTCATTTTCTGTCACGTGCAGATAAAGAGAAAAGGAGTGCAGGGGAATGACAAACGGTGGACATTTGTCTTTTCCCCACACAACTTTTCTCGTTACCTGAACGCCGCAGAAAATGTCCTTGAACAAGGAATAATCATTGATTAAAGAACGTTTATGTGAAGGATTTGGTGAGTGGTGCCTTTCATTACTTCTACTTGTTTATGAAGTAAATATACTTGCTGATGACTAGAACATGCAGCCTAAAAAAATCCCAATCCCTGAAGATCCCCCGGAGCACCATCAAATCCTTTATCATCAAATAGAAATATGATGGTACCACAACAAACCTGCCAAGAGAAGGCCGCCCACAAAAACTGAGCCTGGACAAGGAGGGCATTAATCAGAGCAGCAACACAGAGACCAAAGGTAACCCTGAAGGAGCTGCAGAGTTCCGAAGTAGAGACTGGAGAATCTGTCCATATGACCACAATAAGTCGTACTCCATAGAGGTGGCCTTTATGGAAGGGTGGGCATAAAAACAGCCTTTACTTACACAAAAAAAATTGTAAGGCTCGTTTTGAGTTTGCCAAAAGACATGTGGGAGACTCCCCAAATGTTTGTAGGAAGGTGCTGTGGTCAGATGAGACCAAAATTTAACTTTTTGGGTACAAAGGTAAACGCTATGTCTAGCGCCAAACCAACACAGCTCATCACTCCAAGAACACCATCCCCACAGTGAAACATGGTGATGGCAGTATCATGCTGCGCAATGTTTTTTGGCAGCAGGGACAGGGAAAATGATTCGAGTCAATGGGAAGATGGATATTGCAAAATAGAGGGATATTCTTAAGCAAAACCTGTTTCAGTCCTTCAGTGATCTAAGACTGGGACAGAGGTTCACCTTCCAACAAGACAATGACTCAAAGAATACACTTGAGTTGTTTAAGGGGAAACATGTAAATGTTTTGGAGTGGCCTAGTTAAAGTCCAGACCTTAATCCCTTCATGACCTTGGGATTTTTCGTTTTTCCGTGTTCTTTTTTCACTCCCCTCCTTCCCAGGGCCATAACTTTTTTATTTTTCCGTCAATTTGGCCATGTGAGGGCTTATTTTTTGCGGGACGAGTTGTACTTTTGAACTACATCATTGGTTTTAGCATGTCGTGTACTAGAAAACGGGAAAAAAATTCCAAGTGCGGTGAAATTGCAAAAAAAGTGCAATCCCACACTTGTTTTTTGTTTGGCTTTTTTGCTAGGTTCACTAAATGCTAAAACTGACCTGCCATTATGATTCTCCAGGTCAGTACAAGTTCATAGACACCTAACATGACTAGGTTATTTTTTATCTAAATGGTGAAAAAAAATTCCAAACTTTGCTAAAAAAAAAAAAAAAAAAATTGCGCCATTTTCCGATACTCGTAGCGTCTACATTTTTCGTGATCTGTGGTCGGTTGAGGGCTTATTTTTTGCGTGCCGAGATGACGTTTTTAATGATAGCATTTTGGTGCAGATACGTTCTTTTGATCGCCCGTTATTGCATTTTAATGCAATGTCGCGGCGACCTAAAAAACGTAATTCTGGTGTTTCTAATTTTTTTCTCGCTACGCCGTTTAGCGATCAGGTTAATGCTTTTTTTAATTGATAGATCGGGCAATTCTGAGCGCGG
Organism: Ranitomeya imitator; assembly: GCF_032444005.1. NCBI lineage: Eukaryota > Metazoa > Chordata > Amphibia > Anura > Dendrobatidae > Ranitomeya > Ranitomeya imitator. The sequence goes on from NC_091287.1 coordinate 341,583,874, forward strand.
CGATACCAAATATGTGTAGATTTGATTTTTTTTTTTATTGATTTATTTTGATTGGGGCGAAAGGGGGGTGATTTAAACTTTTATTATATTTTTTTATTTTTTTCACATTTTTTTTAACTTTTTTTTTTTACTTTTGCCATGCTTCAATAGTCTCCATGGGAGGCTAGAAGCAGGCACAACTCGATCGCCTCTGCTACATAGCAGCGATCTGCTGATCGCTGCTATGTAGCAGAAATGGAGGTGTGCTGTGAGCGCCGACCACATGGTGGCGCTCACAGCCACCGGTAATCAGTAACCATAGAGGTCTCTAGGACCTCTATGGTTACCATCCTGACGCATCGCCGACCCCCGATCATGTGACGGGGTCGGCGATGACGTCATTTCCGGCTGCCCGGCCGGAAGCGGTAGTTAAATGCCGCTGTCTGCGTTTGACAGTGGCATTTAACTAGTTAATAGGTGCGGGCAGATCGCGATTCTGCCCGCGCCTATTATGGGCACATGTCAGCTGTTCAAAACAGCTGACATGTCCCGGCTTTGATGCGGGCTCACCGCGGAGCCCTGCATCAAAACAGGGGATCTGACCTCGGACGTACTATCCCGTCCGAGGTCAGAAAGGGGTTAAAGAAGTTGTCCACCACTTGTACAACTCCTTGTCATACCCCACACTTGGCTCCGATAAAAAAGGCCTACACTCAACTCCCGTGCCCGCGTTGTTCCAATGGTGTCGGCACTTACTCTTCTCGGGGCTCCCATGCAGTTATTGTGACACGTGAACCCAGCCCCCAGTCAGTGCTGGCGTCACTGTCCCCGCCTTCTGTCCAATTGAACATGAAAAGGAAGTCAGAGATGAGCTGGAGCCCAGACTTCCTCTTCATGTTTAATTCGTGCGAAGGCTAGGACAGTGATGCCGGCACTGATTGGTCGCCGGGCTCACATGTCACAATAACTGTACGACAGCCCCAGGGAGTGCAAGTGTCAACACCGTGGGAACGACACCAGCACGAGAGGTGAGTATAGTCTTTTTATTTTACCGGGGCCTAGCTTGGCTATGAAAAAGGGTTGTCCTAGTAGTGGACAAGCCTTTTAATCCAATTGAGAATCTGTGGTCAGACTTGAAGATTGCTGTTAACAAGAGAAAACTATTTCACTTGAAGGAGCTGGAGCAGTTTTACCTTACAAAGACATACTGATAGGGACATTAGATTGTGAGCCCCAACGGGGACAGCAACGATAATGTGTGCAACCTGTAAAGCGCTGCGGAATATGTTAGCGCTATATAAAAATAAAGATTATTTATTATTTATTTACCTTGAGGAATAGGTAAAAATCTCAGTGGTAAGATCTGGAAAACTCATAGAGACTTATCCAAAGCGACTTGCAGCTGTAATTGCCGCAAAAGGAGGCTCTACAAAGTACTGACTTTAGGGAGGTGAATTTGTTGTTTGCTTCACAATAAAAAGAAACCCTATGCAAACCCTAAAAAAACCCAGTGACATTCCAGGTTGTGAGGTAGCAAACAAGAAAAATGCCAAGATGGGGTGAATACTTTTGCAAGCCACTGTATGTAATGTTACATTATCTATATTGTGTATTTGTTTGATAAAACTTTAGTGATACAGTCATGTGAAGATAACATGCGTTTCTACTAGAAATACATATTTTACCTGCAGATTTTCCTCATCCTATTCATGTCTATGGGAAAAATCTGCAAATATAATGCTTATTTACCACAATAGAAATTGTCATGTTGCAGATTTCAAAAACTCATCCCTGGTCAGTTTATGCTGTGTAAAATAAAATGCACGGTGGTCATGAAATTTCTATAAAATTATTATAATAATTATTATTATACATTTTTTATAGCGCCATTTATTCCATGGCGCTTTGCATGTGAAAAAGGGGGCAAATATAGATAAATACAATAAACATAAGCAAAAAACAAGGCACTAACAGGTACAGAAGGAGGGAGGACCCTGCCCTTGAGGGCTCACATTCTGCAGGGGATGGGTGAGGATACACTAGGAGAGGGTAGAGCTGGTTGTGCGGCTGTTCAGTAGGTTGAGGATCACTGCAGGCTCTAGGCTTGTCGGAAGAGGTGGATGTTCAGGTTCTTTTGAAGGTTTCTATGGTAGGCGAGAGTTTGATGTGTTGGGGTAGAGTTCCAGGGTATGGGAAAGCACGGGAGAAGTCTTGGATGCGGTTGTGGGAAGAAGAGATAAGAGGGGAGTAGAGAAGGAGATCTTGTGAGGATTGAAGTTTGCATGTAGGTAAGTACTGGGAGCCCATGTCACAGATGTATGGAGGAGACAGGTTGTGGATGGCTTTGTATGTCATCCAATCTCATCCACTTTTCTGAAAATGTAAAATACAGTGTCAAACATGCACCCATTACTAATCGCATAAACTTAGCCCTATAGGCAGAAGCTTCTGGAAGATGCTGAGACCTGGTGGCCGACTTTGAACTGCATCAATGTGATTTTTACTAACACATTTTGGCAAAGGTACTAATATAAATGTACTACTATACTTTTTCAGAACTGTGGAAGAAGAAGTGGCAGTAGGTGCTGAATACTGTAGTACCATGACTGATTTGCTTCGGCAGTCTGATTTTGTAATGATAGTTGTCACGTTGAACTCAGACACCCACAATCTGATCGGACGAGAGGAACTTAAGCTCATGAAGCCCACAGCCCATCTTATTAACATCAGTAGAGGTAAGACCATTTCTATACATAAGAATATACATAAAATGCATACAGATGTCAAGCATTCTCCTACCTAAGAAACATCTTTACCTAAACTATAAGGTGAATAAAACCCTGAAGCTAAACAGTGGTTTTTTTAAAGCGAGTCTGTCAACTCCGACATTCTTATCAAAATAAGAACAGGTCATTGTAGGTAACCTTACGCTAGGTTGAGCATACAGATTCCCACACCTCGTGTTTTGTGTACCGCAGCAGACTATGTATTTCGAATTACTCCATCATTCTTCTCACCATAAAGGAGTAATCCGAATCGCGTAGTGTGTTACAGTTCACCTGACACTTGTGTTGGATATCTGCTTGTTTTTATAGCATGAAATAAAGAAAGAAATTCTTTTAATGGATTTCTGTTTCTCGATACCTGTTTTCTTATGATTGCCACTATTGCTGGATGCCTCTTAACCCTCCGTGTACAGATCCTTCAGCACTAACAAGCAGCATACTGGTGAGCTACTTGCACCTTTATATGTAGACATAAGTTTTAGCTGGCAGACTCCCTTTAGTGCCTTCCTTTTGACGAAGCGTCAGTTTTCAGCCATTTGTCAGCAAAGAAAAGAAGAAATGGTGAGCAAGTGAACATTTATGTTTTCTACAAGTTTTATGTACAACAAGAACAAGCAATCCTGCCACCTGACAGCCTGGGCACAGTTGTTTCTGCTACTTAGGTTTACGGTTCATTTCTAGCGTTTAGTTTTGCTCTAAAATGCCCAGAGAATAAATGTAGCTATTATCTGAGGCTAATAACTAAATGACCATGTGATATTTTAGTTTTTCTTTTTTAATAAAGTTGCAAACATTTCTACATTTCTGTTTTTTTTTCAGTCAAGATGGTGTACAGAGTGTATGTTAATGAGAAAAAATTATATTTTTTGAATTTACCAAATGGCTGCAATGAAACAAAGAGTGAAAAATGTAAAGGGGTCTGAATACTTTCCGTACCCACTATGCTTGGAAATCCAATGGGTGGTCTCAGGTGATATCTGTATGCACTGTCATGCACATTGAATAGATCCCCTCCTAGACATTCAAGGCATTGAAAAATCAGGGTGGAAATAGGGTTGTCTGCGAATAGAATACCATGACTGCTATGTTTCTGAAAAAGAGTCATCCTTGACCATGTTTGTGTGTAGTATTGCAGCTAAGCACTATTAACTTCAATGGGGCTGATGTGCAATTCCATATATAGCCTATGGCCAGGGTTGGTGCTACTTCTGAAATTTCAGTACTTTCTAAACTACTACTCTGACTGTAACCTTTAACTGTGGTCAATTTATAACTATAGAAGGAATCTGTCAGTAGGATCATCCCTGTTGTGAATTCTGTTATCGGGCTCCCTCCTGTGGTCATGAATGGTACTTCGGCTGGTTCTGTCCATGGACTTCCTCTGGTGGGTGTTTCTGAGTTTCACAGGTGACGAGGTTAATTCGTTAGCTGCTGCTCTATTTAACTCCACTTAGATCTTTGCTCCATGCCACCTGTCAATGTTCCAGTATTGGTCTGTTCACTCCTGGATCGTTCTTGTGACCTGTCTTCCCATCAGAAGCTAAGTTCCAGCTTGTATTTCTTTGGTTTGCTATTTTTCTGTCCAGCTTGCTATTTAATTTGTTGTCTTGCTTGCTGGAAGCTCTGGGACACAGAGGGAGCGCCTCCGCACCGTGAGTCGGTGCGGAGGGTCTTTTTGCGCCCTCTGCGTGGTCTTTTTGTAGGCTTTTGTGCTGACCGCAAAGTAACCTTTCCTATCCTCGGTCTGTTCAGTAAGTCGGGCCTCACTTTGCTAAATCTATTTCATCTCTGTGTTTGTATTTTCATCTTTACTCACAGTCATTATATGTGGGGGGCTGCCTTTTCCTTTGGGGAATTTCTCTGAGGCAAGGTAGGCTTTATTTTTCTATCTTCAGGGCTAGCTAGTTTCTTAGGCTGTACCGAGTTGCATAGGGAGCGTTAGGCGCAATCCACGGCTATTTCTAGTGTGTTTGATAGGTTAAGGGATTGCGGTCAGCAGAGTTCCCACGTCCCAGAGCTCGTCCTTATTATCAGTAACTATCAGGTCTGTTATGTTTGCTAATGACAGGTGTTATGAAGGCAATCCAGAAACACAGTGTGCTTAGCGATCAGAGCGCACACAGTGATCTGACAAATACCCAAAAATACAAGAACGAGCTCTGAGACGTGGAAACTCTGTAGACTGCACACCTGATCCTATCCTAAACACAACTAAAAGCGGCTGTGGATTGCGCCTAACAACTACCTAGGCAACTCGGCACAGCCTAAGAAACTAGCTAGCCTGAAGATAGAAAAATAGGCCTGACTTGCCCCAGAGAAATTCCCCAAAGGAAAAGGCAGCCCCCCACATATAATGACTGTGAGTAAGATGAAAAGACAAAACGTAGGGATGAAATAGATTCAGCAAAGTGGGGCCCGATATTCTAGGACAGAGCGAGGACAGTAAAGCGAACTTTGCAGTCTACAAAAAACCCTAAAGCAAAACCACGCAAAGGGGGCAAAAAAAACCCACCGTGCCGAACTAACGGCACGGCGGTACACCCTTTGCGTCTCAGAGCTTCCAGCATAACAAAAGACAAGCTGGACAGAAAAAAAGCAACAAAAAAGCAAAAAGCACTTAGCTATACAGAGCAGCAGGTCACAGGAACAATCAGGAGAAGCTCAGATCCAACACTGAAACATTGACAAAGAGCAAGGATAGCAGCATCAGGCGGAGTTAAGTAATGAAGCAGTTAACGAGCTCACCAGAACACCTGAGGGAGGAAGCTCAGAAGCTGCAGTACCACTTGTGACCACAGGAGTGAATTCAGCCACAGAATTCACAACAGTACCCCCCCCTTGAGGAGGGGTCACCGAACCCTCACCAGAGCCCCCAGGCCGACCAGGATGAGCCGCATGAAAGGCACGAACAAGATCGGAAGCATGAACATCAGAGGCAAAAACCCAGGAATTATCTTCCTGAGCATAACCCTTCCATTTAACCAGATACTGGAGTTTCCGTCTAGAAACACGAGAATCCAAAATCTTCTCCACAATATACTCCAATTCCCCCTCCACCAAAACCGGGGCAGGAGGCTCAACAGATGGAACCATAGGTGCCACGTATCTCCGCAACAACGACCTATGGAATACATTATGTATGGAAAAGGAGTCTGGGAGGGTCAAACGAAAAGACACAGGATTGAGAACCTCAGAAATCCTATACGGACCAATAAAACGAGGTTTAAATTTAGGAGAGGAAACCTTCATAGGAATATGACGAGAAGATAACCAAACCAGATCCCCAACACGAAGTCGGGGACCCACACGGCGTCTGCGATTAGCGAAAAGTTGAGCTTTCTCCTGGGACAAGATCAAATTGTCCAGTACCTGAGTCCAGATCTGCTGCAATCTATCCACCACAGAATCCACACCAGGACAGTCCGAAGACTCAACCTGTCCTGAAGAGAAACGAGGATGGAACCCAGAATTGCAAAAAAATGGAGAAACCAAGGTAGCCGAGCTGGCCCGATTATTAAGGGCGAACTCAGCCAACGGCAAAAAGGACACCCAATCATCCTGGTCTGCAGAAACAAAACATCTCAGATATGTTTCCAAGGTCTGATTGGTTCGTTCGGTCTGGCCATTAGTCTGAGGATGGAAAGCCGAGGAAAAGGATAGGTCAATGCCCATCCTACCACAAAAGGCTCGCCAAAACCTTGAAACAAACTGGGAACCTCTGTCAGAAACAATATTCTCAGGAATGCCATGCAACCGAACCACATGCTGAAAGAACAAAGGTACCAAATCAGAGGAGGAAGGCAATTTAGCCAAGGGCACCAGATGGACCATTTTAGAAAAGCGATCACAGACCACCCAAATGACTGACATCTTTTGAGAAACGGGAAGGTCAGAAATGAAATCCATCGAAATATGTGTCCAAGGCCTCTTTGGGACCGGCAAGGGCAAAAGCAACCCACTGGCACGAGAACAGCAGGGCTTAGCCCTAGCACAAATCCCACAGGACTGCACAAAAGTACGTACATCCCGTGACAGAGATGGCCACCAGAAGGATCTAGCCACTAACTCTCTGGTACCAAAGATTCCAGGATGACCAGCCAACACCGAACAATGAATTTCAGAGATAAGTTTATTAGTCCACCTATCAGGGACGAACAGTTTCTCTGCTGGACAACGATCAGGTTTATTCGCCTGAAATTTTTGCAGCACCCGCCGCAAATCAGGGGAGATGGCAGACACAATGACTCCTTCCTTGAGGATACCCGCTGGCTCAGATAAACCCGGAGAGTCGGGCACAAAACTCCTAGACACAGCATCCGCCTTCACATTTTTAGAGCCCGGAAGGTACGAAATCACAAAGTCGAAGCGGGCAAAAAATAACGACCAACGGGCCTGTCTAGGATTCAAGCGCTTGGCAGACTCGAGATAAGTCAAGTTCTTATGATCAGTCAATACCACCACGCGATGCTTAGCTCCTTCAAGCCAATGACGCCACTCCTCGAATGCCCACTTCATGGCCAGCAACTCTCGATTGCCCACATCATAATTACGCTCAGCGGGCGAAAACTTCCTGGAAAAGAAAGCACATGGTTTCATCACTGAGCAATCAGAACCTCTCTGTGACAAAACCGCCCCTGCTCCAATCTCAGAAGCATCAACCTCGACCTGGAACGGAAGAGAAACATCTGGCTGACACAACACAGGGGCAGAACAAAAACGACGCTTCAACTCCTGAAAAGCTTCCACAGCAGCAGAAGACCAATTAACCAAATCAGCACCCTTCTTGGTCAAATCGGTCAATGGTTTGGCAATGCTAGAAAAATTACAGATGAAGCGACGATAAAAATTAGCAAAGCCCAGGAACTTTTGCAGACTTTTCAGAGATGTCGGCTGAATCCAATCCTGGATGGCTTGGACCTTAACTGGATCCATCTCGATAGTAGAAGGGGTAAAGATGAACCCCAAAAATGAAACTTTCTGCACACCGAAGAGACACTTTGATCCCTTCACAAACAAAGAATTAGCACGCAGGACCTGAAAAACTGTTCTGACCTGCTTCACATGAGACTCCCAATCATCCGAGAAGATCAAAATGTCATCCAAGTAAACAATCAGGAATTTATCCAGATACTCACGGAAGATGTCATGCATAAAGGACTGAAACACTGATGGAGCATTGGCAAGTCCGAATGGCATCACTAGATACTCAAAATGACCCTCGGGCGTATTGAATGCAGTTTTCCATTCATCTCCTTGCCTGATTCTCACCAGATTATACGCACCACGAAGATCTATCTTAGTGAACCAACTAGCCCCCTTAATCCGAGCAAACAAGTCAGATAACAATGGCAAGGGATACTGAAATTTAACAGTGATCTTATTAAGAAGGCGGTAATCAATACACGGTCTCAGCGAACCATCCTTCTTGGCTACAAAGAAGAACCCTGCTCCCAGTGGTGATGACGATGGGCGAATATGTCCCTTCTCCAGGGATTCCTTCACATAACTGCGCATAGCGGCGTGTTCGGGCACGGATAAATTAAATAATCGACCTTTAGGGAATTTACTACCAGGAATCAAATTGATAGCACAATCACAATCCCTATGCGGAGGTAGAGCATCGGACTTGGGCTCTTCAAATACATCCTGATAATCAGACAAGAACTCTGGGACCTCAGAAGGGGTGGATGACGAAATCGACAAAAATGGAACATCACCATGTACCCCCTGACAACCCCAGCTGGATACCGACATGGAATTCCAATCCAATACTGGATTATGGGTTTGTAGCCATGGCAACCCCAACACGACCACATCATGCAGATTATGCAACACCAGAAAGCGAATAACTTCCTGATGTGCAGGAGCCATGCACATGGTCAGCTGGGCCCAGTATTGAGGTTTATTCTTGGCCAAAGGTGTAGCATCAATTCCTCTCAATGGAATAGGACACCGCAAAGGCTCCAAGAAAAACCCACAACGTTTAGCATAATCCAAATCCATCAGATTCAGGGCAGCGCCCGAATCCACAAACGCCATGACAGAAAACGACGACAAAGAGCATATCAAGGTAATGGACAGAAGGAATTTGGACTGTACAGTACCAATGACGGCAGACCTAGCGGACCGCTTAGTGCGCTTAGGACAATAAAAATAGCATGAGTGGAATCACCACAGTAGAAACACAGACCATTCAGACGTCTGTATTCCTGCCGTTCAACTCTAGTCATAGTCCTATCGCACTGCATAGACTCAGGTTTAACCTCAGGCAGTACCGCCAAATGGTGCACAGATTTACGCTCGCGCAAGCGTCGACCGATCTGAATGGCCAAAGACAAAGACTCATTCAAACCAGCAGGCATAGGAAATCCCACCATGACATCCTTAAGAGCCTCAGAGAGACCCTTTCTGAACAAAGCTGCCAGCGCAGATTCATTCCACTGAGTGAGTACTGACCATTTCCTAAATTTCTGACAATATACTTCTATATCATCCTGACCCTGGCACAAAGCCAGCAAATTTTTCTCAGCCTGATCCACTGAATTAGGCTCATCGTACAGCAATCCGAGCGCCAGGAAAAACGCATCGACACTACTCAATGCAGGGTCTCCTGGCGCAAGAGAAAATGCCCAGTCTTGAGGGTCGCCGCGCAAAAAAGAAATAATAATCAAAACCTGTTGAATAGGATTACCAGAAGAATGAGGTTTCAAGGCCAGAAATAGCTTACAATTATTTTTGAAACTTAGAAACTTAGTTCTATCTCCAAAAAACAAATCAGGAATAGGAATTCTTGGTTCTAACATAGATTTCTGATCAATAGTATCTTGAATTTTTTGTACATTTATAACGAGATTATCCATTGAAGAGCACAGACCCTGAATATCCATGTCCACACCTGTGTCCAGAATCACCCAAATGTCTAGGGGAGAAAAAAAAAAAAGTGAACACAGAGCAGAAAAAAAAAAAAAAATGATGTCAGAACTTTTTCTTTCCCTCTATTGAGAATCATTAGTTTGGCTCCTTGTACTGTTATGTTTGCTAATGACAGGTGTTATGAAGGCAATCCAGAAACACAGTGTGCTTAGCGATCAGAGCGCACACAGTGATCTGACAAATACCCAAAAATACAAGAACGAGCTCTGAGACGTGGAAACTCTGTAGACTGCACACCTGATCCTATCCTAAACACAACTAAAAGCGGCTGTGGATTGCGCCTAACAACTACCTAGGCAACTCGGCACAGCCTAAGAAACTAGCTAGCCTGAAGATAGAAAAATAGGCCTGACTTGCCCCAGAGAAATTCCCCAAAGGAAAAGGCAGCCCCCCACATATAATGACTGTGAGTAAGATGAAAAGACAAAACGTAGGGATGAAATAGATTCAGCAAAGTGGGGCCCGATATTCTAGGACAGAGCGAGGACAGTAAAGCGAACTTTGCAGTCTACAAAAAACCCTAAAGCAAAACCACGCAAAGGGGGAAAAAAAAAACCACCGTGCCGAACTAACGGCACGGCGGTACACCCTTTGCATCTCAGAGCTTACAGCAAAACAAAAGACAAGCTGGACAGAAAAAAAGCAACAAAAAAGCAAAAAGCACTTAGCTATACAGAGCAGCAGGTCACAGGAACAATCAGGAGAAGCTCAGATCCAACACTGAAACATTGACAAGGAGCAAGGATAGCAGCATCAGGCGGAGTTAAGTAATGAAGCAGTTAACGAGCTCACCAGAACACCTGAGGGAGGAAGCTCAGAAGCTGCAGTACCACTTGTGACCACAGGAGTGAATTCAGCCACAGAATTCACAACACAGGTCATTCCGTGTGCTCTTAACCACCAGGTCCATTATTGTCCTGACCACCAGGTCATAACAGTACAGGTGGCCCAAAGTACTAATGCATCTCGATAGAGGGATAAGAGAAGTTCTGAGACCATTTTTTTTTCTTTGCAGTGTGTTTTGTCTCTATTTTCCCCTTTACCTCTGGGTGGTTCAGGACACAGGTGTAAACATGGACATTCAAGGTCTGTCCTCTTGGATGGATAATCTCACTACAAGGATACAAAACATTCAAGACTTTGTGGTTCAGAATCCGATGTCAGAGCCTAGGATTCCAATTCCTGATTTGTTTTTTGGTGATAGATCTAAGTTCTTGAATTTCAAAAATAATTGTAAATTGTTTCTTGCCTTGAAACCTCGCTCCTCAGGTGACCCTGTTCAACAAGTAAAGATCATTATTTCTTTGTTACGTGGTGACCCTCAAGACTGGGCATTTTCCCTTGCGCCAGGAGATCCGGCATTGCGAGATGTTGATGCGTTTTTCCTGGCGCTTGGATTGCTTTATGACGAACCTAATTCAGTGGATCAGGCAGAGAAAATCTTGCTGGCTCTGTGTCAGGGTCAGGATGAAGCGGAGATATATTGTCAGAAGTTTAGAAAGTGGTCTGTGCTCACTCAGTGGAATGAATGTGCCCTGGCAGCAATCTTCAGAAAGGGTCTCTCTGAAGCCCTTAAGGATGTCATGGTGGGGTTTCCCATGCCTGCTGGTCTGAATGAGTCTATGTCCTTGGCCATTCAGATCGATCGACGCTTGCGTGAGCGTAAAGCTGTGCACCATTTGGCGGTACTATCTGAGCATGGGCCTGAGCCTATGCAATGTGATATGACTTTGACCAGAGCTGAACAGCAAGAACACAGACGTCAGAATGGGCTATGTTTTTACTGTGGTGATTCCACTCATGCTATCTCCGATTGTCCTAAGCGCACTAAGCGGTTCGCTAGGTCTGCCATCATTGGTACGGTACAGTCTAAATTTCTATTGTCTGTTACTCTGATTTGCTCTTTGTCATCCTATTCTGTTATGGCATTTGTGGATTCAGGCGCTGCCCTGAATTTGATGGACTTGGAGTATGCTAGGCGCTGTGGTTTTTTCTTGGAGCCCTTGCAGTATCCTATTCCATTGAGAGGAATTGATGCTACGCCTTTGGCCAAGAATAAGCCTCAGTATTGGACCCAATTGACCATGTGCATGGCTCCTGCACATCAGGAGGATATCCGCTTTCTGGTGTTGCATAATCTGCATGATGTGGTCGTTTTGGGGTTGCCATGGCTACAGGTTCATAATCCAGTATTGGACTGGAAATCTATGTCTGTGTCCAGCTGGGGTTGCCAGGGGGTACATGGTGATGTTCCATTTTTGTCTATTTCGTCTTCCACTCCTTCTGAAGTTCCAGAGTTTTTGTCGGATTATCGGGATGTATTTGATGAGCCCAAATCCAGTGCCCTACCTCCTCATAGGGATTGCGATTGTGCAATTAATTTGATTCCTGGTAGTAAGTTTCCTAAGGGCCGATTGTTCAGTTTATCTGTGCCAGAACACGCCGCTATGCGGAGTTATATAAAGGAATCCTTGGAGAAAGGCCATATTCGCCCGTCGTCGTCACCGTTAGGAGCAGGGTTCTTTTTTGTGGCCAAGAAGGATGGTTCTTTGAGACCTTGTATTGATTACCGCCTTCTTAATAAAATTACAGTCAAATTTCAGTATCCTTTGCCGTTGCTGTCTGATTTGTTTGCTCGTATTAAAGGGGCTAGTTGGTTCACGAAGATAGATCTTCGAGGGGCGTATAATCTTGTGCGTATTAAACAAGGCGATGAATGGAAAACAGCATTTAATACGCCCGAGGGCCATTTTGAGTACCTGGTTATGCCATTCGGGCTTTCCAATGCTCCATCAGTATTTCAGTCCTTTATGCATGACATCTTCCGAGAGTACCTGGATAAATTCCTGATTGTGTATTTGGATGATATTTTGGTCTTTTCGGATGATTGGGAGTCTCATGTGAAGCAGGTCAGAATGGTGTTCCAGGTCCTTCGTGCAAATTCCTTGTTTGTGAAGGGGTCAAAGTGTCTCTTTGGAATTCAGAAGGTTTCATTTTTGGGGTTCATTTTTCCCCTTCTACTATCGAGATGGACCCTGTTAAAGTTCAGGCCATTTACGATTGGACTCAGCCGACATCTGTGAAGAGCCTGCAAAAGTTCCTGGGCTTTGCTAATTTTTATCGGCGCTTCATCGCTAATTTTTCTACTGTTGCTAAACCGTTGACTGATTTGAACACGAAGGGTGCTGATGTGGTCAATTGGTCTTCTGCGGCTGTAGAGGCTTTTCAGGAGTTGAAGCATCGTTTTTCTTCTGCCCCTGTGTTGTGCCAGCCAGATGTTTCGCTCCCGTTTCAGGTTGAGGTTGATGCTTCTGAGATTGGAGCAGGGGCTATTTTGTCGCAAAGAAGTTCTGAGGGCTCGGTGATGAAGCCATGTGCTTTCTTTTCTAGAAAGTTTTCGCCTGCTGAGCGTAACTATGATGTTGGTAATCGTGAATTGTTGGCCATGAAGTGGGCATTCGAGGAGTGGCGTCATTGGCTGGAAGGAGCCAAGCATCGCGTGGTGGTCTTGACAGATCACAAGAAGTTGACTTATCTTGAGTCTGCCAAACGGTTGAATCCGAGACGGGCTCGATGGTCATTATTTTTCTCCCGTTTTGATTTTGTGGTTTCGTATCTTCCGGGCTCTAAGAATGTGAAGGCTGATGGCCTGTCAAGGAGTTTTGTGCCTGACTCTCCAGGTGTTCCTGAGCCGGCTGGTATTCTCAAAGAGGGGGTAATTTTGTCTGCCATCTCCCCTGATTTGCGGAGGGTGCTGCAAAAATTTCAGGCTGATAGACCTGACCGTTGCCCAGCGGAGAAACTGTTTGTCCCTGATAGATGGACTAGTAGAGTTATCTCTGAGATTCATTGTTCAGTGTTGGCTGGGCATCCTGGAATCTTTGGTACCAGAGATTTGGTGGCTAGATCCTTCTGGTGGCCGTCTTTGTCGCGGGATGTGCGTTCTTTTGTGCAGTCCTGTGGGACTTGTGCTCGGGCTAAGCCCTGCTGTTCTCGTGCCAGTGGGTTGCTTTTGCCCTTGCCGGTCCCGAAGAGGCCCTGGACGCATATTTCTATGGATTTTATTTCGGATCTCCCCGTCTCTCAAAAGATGTCGGTCATTTGGGTGGTTTGTGATCGCTTTTCTAAGATGGTCCATTTGGTACCTTTGTCTAAATTGCCTTCCTCCTCTGATTTGGTGCCATTATTTATTCGGTCGTCCATGACAGCACTACGGAGAGAGGGGATCCGCCCTTCAGGAACAGGAAACCTACAGATACATAAGGGCGGCACCTCTCCCCACGCATCAGTTGGTTTCCTGTTCCTGGAGGACAGGATTCCCTACAGATTTTCTTCAGTTTCTCCTATTAAGCACCCAGGCCGGCTGTCCGACCCAGGTAGCGAGGGGGTCTCCTACCTCGGGCAGTGCGGGTCCCTGGAAGCGCCACGGTGGGCCCAGGTAGGGCTCCACGTCAGTGAGCGGTGCAGAGGCGAGCGGCGTCCAGAGGAGGCTGTCTCTGCGGTCAGAGGTGAGTATGTTCCCCCCCTTCCCCCCGGGGTCCATTCGCTCCCGTGCCCTGACTCCCTACCTCGGGTCCCATCCGGGCAGCGCAGGCTCCGGGAATGCCCTCCGCACTCCTTTGGGATCGGGGCGGATTCGGGTGCCGGCCTCCGCCGCGATCGCTGCACTGCTGGGGCCATGTGGGCTTCGGTATGGCGGCGTGCGGCTGGAGGATCCGGCGACGCCGTCCCCGGCTTCCAGGAGCGTCGCTCACCGCTCTAGCCGTTTCCGGAAGTGATGCGGCGAGGGGGCGGAGCCAGGACCGGAAGTCGGACGCCGGCCAGCTTCAGCTGGAAGCGCCGCGTCCTGCTTGTGATGGGAGCGGAGGGGGAGGAGCGCTCAGGGGCGGGGGAGGATGGAGCAGGGTCAGGTGCAGGGGGGAGAGTAATTACTGACCATATACACCTGCACATGTTCCGGCGGGGGAAGGCTATATATAGCTAATTAAGATTGCTGCAGAGCTGCTTATGGCCATCTGCAGCTATGGAGGTGCCAGAAGCTGCCGTTGGTCTGCTGGAGCAGGAGCAGGACCGATCCTCAGAGACCCTTGCAAACCCCCAGCAGAAGACCCGCGGACGCAGTAATCAGGCCAGTCGCATTTCAAGACAGAAGGATCTGGACCGACCCCCCAGTGATCCGGTACGTACCGCTACTGCCTGGGTAAGAGATCTTCGTGAATGTACCCTGATGCAGTCTTTTCCTATGTTTATTTCCGTAGGGGAAAAAAAGCGCTGGTAAATAAAAAAACAAGGAGTGCGCGCTATGCGCTTGCCCTTTGCCAGACGCCTACCCTAAAAGACTTTGTCAGTCGTGTGTGCGGCAGACAGTAGGAAATAGTTGATTAGGATACTATATAGCGGTAGCACCGGATAAGTGACATAGCCTTTTCTCTGCTCCCATAGGTGGCGGAGGAGTCTCCCGATTTCACTTCAAATCTTAGGGAGATTATCAGGAAGGAGGTGAAGGATTCCCTGAAATCCCTATCCCGGGCAGAGCCTTCCAAAAGAAGAAGGGAGCCTAGCGCCTCAAATTCAGATTCGTCCGCTGGCCCAAGTAGGGAGATTGATTCAGACGCCTCTGTCTCCTCAGCGTCCTCTTCGGAAGAAGAGTCTAATCGTTTCTATTTCCCGTTGGACCAAATGGACAAACTAATTAGATCAGTTAGATCCACCATGGGGGTGGCGGACGAAAGGCCAGAGCCTAATGTTTGGTGGTCTGGACCCTAAAAAACGAAGGTCCTTTCCGCTTAATGACAAAGTGCAGAACCTCATCAAACGAGAATGGAAGAAGCCGGAGAAAAAAGGCTCTTTTCCACCGGCCTTCAAACGAAGATACCCCTTTGAGGACCCCATGGTGAACACCTGGCATAAGGCGCCAAAATTAGACGCGGCAGTGTCTAAGGCATCTAAGAAATCATCTATCCCCTTTGATGACATGGCTTCCCTAAAAGATCCTCTAGATAAAAAGGCTGACTCGTTCCTGAAAGGGACTTGGGAAATGTCGGCTGGTGCCTTGAGACCTGCTGTGGCTGCGACATGCGCAGCCAGATCGATGATGGTCTGGCTGGATCAGCTAGGGTCTAAATTAGAAGAAGGTGTTTCCAGAGATTCCATGTTGAAATTCCTGCCAACAATCCAAAATGCCGCTGCCTTTCTCGCAGACGCTTCTGCGGATTCGGCAAGAATGACGGCTAGAGCGGCAGGATTATCAAACGCAGGACGCAGGGCCCTATGGCTGAAATGTTGGCCGGGTGACCTTCAATCCAGATCCCGTCTGTGCTCTATCCCATGCGAAGTGGAATACCTGTTTGGGCCAGTCCTAGATGAGCTACTAGAGAAAGCCGGAGATGAAAAGAAGAAGTTTCCTAATCTTCCAACTACCTCTTACAGGCGCCCCTTCGCAGGGAAAAGATTCTTTCGGAAGAGACCGGCCAGAGATCTGAGCAGATGGGACGAAAAAAAGAAGAGAGGTACTGGGTTCATGTTTGGTGGAGCACGTCAGGAGCCACCCCGTGAAATCAAAAAACCACCCCAATGACTAGTCGCCCCGGTGGGAGGTAGACTATCTGCCTTCTACCCGGCCTGGTCCAAGATCTCCAGTAGTGATTGGATATTGGGGTTGATAGCTACGGGTCTGCGGCTAGAATTCTCCTCTATCCCTCAGAACTTCTTCAGAATCACCCCTCTCAGATCCTCTCCAGCAGAACAGGCGGCCCTGGAAGCGGAAGTTCACAATCTGCTCAATAAAAATGTCCTATCTGAGGTTCCGGAAGGAGAACAGGGTAGTGGATTCTACTCTCCTCTATTCCTGATAAGTAAACCAGACGGCTCCTTCAGAACAATCATTAACCTTAGAGCACTGAATAATTTTCTGACCGTTCAACCATTTAAAATGGAAACTATAAACACCGCAATAAAGCTGCTGTTTAAAAACTGCTTTATGGTAGTATTGGATTTGAAGGACGCCTATTACCATATCCCTATTTATGCAGGTCACCAACGATACCTGAGGGTGGCGGTACGGTTGGATGGGGTAGTAAAACACTTCCAGTATAGGGCCCTTCCCTTTGGGATTTCGGTCGCCCCTCGGGTATTTACCAAAGTAATGGCGGAAGTTATGGCACACCTGCATGAGTCCAACATTCTAATAATCCCCTACCTGGACGATCTCCTTATCGTAGGTAAAACAGCGGATCACTGTCTAGAACAGTTACATAAAGTGATGTCGGCTCTAGAGCGTCTGGGGTGGATGCTAAACGTTAAAAAATCACGGTTACAGCCCATGACGGTGCAGCGATTTTTGGGCCTGACCCTGGATTCCCAGGTTCAGGAATGCCGTTTGCCTCAAGAAAAAATTGATCGCCTGCACCTTCAAGTGCTGAATGCCTCTAAAAACCCCACCATGTTCCTACGAAAAGCCATGTCTCTGCTAGGCTCTCTCTCGTCCTGTATTCCAGCGGTCCGATGGGCTCAGTATCATACGAGGATACTTCAGGGCGAGGTACTGTTGCATAAAAAAAGGTTGGGGGGGTGTCTAGAAAGTCTGCTGACCCTATCCCAAGACGCTATTGTATCCCTCGGTTGGTGGTTGGACCAAGAGAATCTGTCCACAGGGGTCCCCTGGGAATATAATATAACTCGCGTTGTCACCTCGGACGCTAGTCCTTCTGGGCGGGGGGCTCACATGGGTGATACATTGGTCCAGGGGCTTTGGGATCGTGATCAGATGGAGATGTCTTCCAATCTAAAGGAGTTAACGGCTGTGTAGCAGGCGGTTAAAACACTCCTTGTCTGTCTACAGGGCCACCACGTGCGGATATTCTCGGACAATCGAGTCACCGTGGCATACATAAATCACCAAGGCGGGACTCGTTCCAGATCCCTGATGTGTGTAGCAGATAGTCTGTTTCATCTAGCAGAGCAACATCTTCTCTCGTTGACGGCTCTACACATAAAAGGGGCAGAAAACACTACAGCGGATTTCTTAAGTCGCAACACATTAAGGCAGGGAGAGTGGTCCCTGAACGGCACCATCTTCGACCTTATCGTGGGAAGGTGGGGACAACCAAAGGTAGACCTGTTTGCCACAAAAGAAAACAGGAAAGTGGCACAATTCTGCTCTCTGAACCCCAGAGAAAATCCCCTGGCAGTAGACGCCCTCCTCATAAACTGGAACTTCAGGCTAGCCTACGCCTTTCCTCCCCTGTCTCTACTTCCTCTGGTGGTGAGGAAAATCAGGAAGGACAAAGCCACAGTAATATTAATTGCCCCCTTCTGGCCCAGAAGGACGTGGTTTCCATGCCTGAGGGCTATGTCGATGTCCGATCCATGGGTCTTGCCAGACGTTCCGGATCTCCTATCCCAGGGCCCAGTCTACCATCCTCGAGCGGTTGGCCTTCATCTGACGGCGTGGATTTTGAGCGGGCGCTGCTAAAAGATAGGGGGTTCTCGCCGGCCCTCATTAACACGCTGCTGAAAAGCAGGAAAGTAATAACCACAAAAATCTATGTCAGAATCTGGAAGAGATTTCTTCAGAACTCGGGGGTAATAGCTGGTCAGTCAATACCAATAGACCAGATCTTGGAATTCTTACAAAGGGGGTTAGATATGGGGTTATCCCCAAATACTCTTAAGGTGCAGGTATCAGCCTTGGGGGCCCTCTTTGGCTGCAACATCGCTGAGAATCACTGGGTCAGCAGATTCATCAGGGCAACAAAACGGTCTAGGCCAATTGTGAAGAATAGAGTCATGCCTTGGGACCTGAACCTAGTCCTCTCAGCCTTGACAGAGGCCCCATTTGAGCCAATTACTTCAGCCTCTATTAAAAATCTATCCCTTAAAGTAGCCTTCCTAGTGGCCATAACATCGGCGCGTAGGATAGGCGACATCCAAGCATTATCCAGGGTTCCCCCTTACATGCAGCTTAGGGATGATAGAGTGATACTATCCCCTGATCCAGCATATCTCCCTAAGGTAGTGTCCAGTTTCCACAGAACACAGGAAATAGTCCTTCCATCTTTCCTCCCCAATCCTACCAACGATAAGGAAAGGAAGTTACACACTTTAGATGTAAGAAGATGTATCCTGCAGTATCTAGCGGTAACTGATCCCTGGAAGTTAGATAATGCCCTATTCGTGTCCTATCAGGGTAGTAGGAAAGGGCATAGAGCATCGAAGTCTACTCTAGCTAGATGGATCAGGGAGGCTATCTCGCTGGCTTATATCTCAAAGGGCAAGCCGGCGCCTGAAGGTCTTAAAACGCATTCCACTAGAGCTATGGCGGCTTCGTGGGCGGAAAGATTGGAGGTGTCGATCGACCAGATTTGTAAGGCTGCTACTTGGTCTTCTCCAAACACTTTCTATAACCATTATAGATTGAACCTGGGTGCCTCCTCTGACCTCTCTTTTGGTGTAAGGGTGCTACAAGCTGTAGTCCCTCCCTAGTTAGTTACTCTCTGTAATTCTCTCCGTAGTGCTGTCATGGACGACCGAATAAAGTCTTAGTTACTCACCGGTTAACGGTGTTTTTCGGAGTCCATGACAGCACCTGTACATACCCTCCCGTCTTCTTAAAGTTCTGGGTGTACACCTCTTCCTTTATTTATATATAATTCACGGGTAGTGAATAGTTAATATTGTATTATTGTTTATTGTGTATGCTATTAACCTTGGTGGTCCTCTTGTGCTCTGTAAACCAACTGATGCGTGGGGAGAGGTGCCGCCCTTATGTATCTGTAGGTTTCCTGTTCCTGAAGGGCGGATCCCCTCTCTCCGTAGTGCTGTCATGGACTCCGAAAAACACCGTTAACCGGTGAGTAACTAAGACTTTTTCCAGCATGTGGTTCGTTTACATGGTATCCCGGAGAACATCGTTTCTGACAGAGGTTCCCAGTTTGTTTCAAGGTTTTGGCAATCCTTTTGTGCTAGGATGGGCATTGATTTGTCTTTTTCCTCGGCTTTCCATCCTCAGACAAATGGCCAAACCGAACGAACTAATCAATCTTTGGAAACATATCTGAGATGCTTTGTTTCTGCTGATCAGGATGATTGGGTGTCCTTTTTGCCGTTGGCTGAGTTCGCCCTTAATAATCGGGCCAGCTCGGCTACTTTGGTTTCGCCGTTTTTCTGCAATTCTGGTTTCCATCCTCGTTTCTCTTCAGGGCAGGTTGAGTCTTCAGACTGTCCTGGTGTAGATACTGTGGTGGATAGGTTGCAGCAGATTTGGACTCATGTGGTGGACAATTTGACATTGTCCCAGGAGAAGGCTCAACGTTTCGCTAACCGCCGGCGCTGTGTGGGGCCCCGACTTCGTGTTGGGGATTTGGTTTGGTTGTCGTCTCGTTATGTTCCTATGAAGGTTTCATCTCCTAAGTTTAAGCCTCGTTTCATTGGTCCATATAAGATTTCTGAGGTTATCAATCCTGTGTCATTTCGTTTGGCCCTTCCTGCTTCTTTTGCCATCCATAATGTGTTCCATAGGTCGTTATTGCGGAGATACGTGGCGCCTGTGGTTCCATCCGTTGATCCTCCTGCCCCGGTGTTAGTTGAGGGGGAGTTGGAGTATGTGGTGGAGAAGATTTTGGATTCTCGTGTTTCGAGACGGAAACTCCAGTACCTGGTCAAGTGGAAGGGTTATGGTCAGGAAGATAATTCCTGGGTTTTTGCCTCTGATTTTCATGCTGCCGATCTGGTTCGTGCCTTTCATTTGGCTCATCCTGGTCGGCCTGGGGGCTCTGGTGAGGGTTCGGTGACCCCTCCTCAAGGGGGGGTACTGTTGTGAATTCTGTTGTCGGGCTCCCTCCTGTGGTCATGAATGGTACTTCGGCTGGTTCTGTCCATGGACTTCCTCTGGTGGGTGTTTCTGAGTTTCACAGGTGACGAGGTTAATTCGTTAGCTGCTGCTCTATTTAACTCCACTTAGATCTTTGCTCCATGCCACCTGTCAATGTTCCAGTATTGGTCTGTTCACTCCTGGATCGTTCTTGTGACCTGTCTTCCCATCAGAAGCTAAGTTCCAGCTTGTATTTCTTTGGTTTGCTATTTTTCTGTCCAGCTTGCTATTTAATTTGTTGTCTTGCTTGCTGGAAGCTCTGGGACGCAGAGGGAGCACCTCCGCACCGTGAGTCGGTGCGGAGGGTCTTTTTGCGCCCTCTGCGTGGTCTTTTTGTAGGTTTTTGTGCTGACTGCAAAGTAACCTTTCCTATCCTCGGTCTGTTCAGTAAGTCGGGCCTCACTTTGCTAAATCTATTTCATCTCTGTGTTTGTATTTTCATCTTTACTCACAGTCATTATATGTGGGGGGCTGCCTTTTCCTTTGGGGAATTTCTCTGAGGCAAGGTAGGCTTTATTTTTCTATCTTCAGGGCTAGCTAGTTTCTTAGGCTGTGCCGAGTTGCATAGGGAGCGTTAGGCGCAATCCACGGCTATTTCTAGTGTGTTTGATAGGTTTAGGGATTGCGGTCAGCAGAGTTCCCACGTCCCAGAGCTCGTCCTTATTATCAGTAACTATCAGGTCATTCCATGTGCTCTTAACCACCAGGTCCATTATTGTCCTGACCACCAGGTCATAACACATCCCTACTAAATCAACTATAGGGGCCTTTTTCGTTTAACATAAGCTCTGGAGACAGATTCTCATGTAGATCTGTGTCCTGCCCACAGTTCTTAACAACTTATTTGCATACAATAAAAACCTAGATTTTTTCTGGAATTAGACATCAGATCGCAGATATCAAGGTATAATTTTATTCAAGTTTCTATGACCAACATGCCCATATAGATGGCTAAGGAGGGGTTGATCCTACGGACATATTCCCTTTAATCGCACCCACTAGCCTCCGGATATAGGTGCAAAGATTGGGAATTTCCTTAGCTTAGCTAGATGTCTGAGGAGTACAATATATGAATCTACAACGTCATGCAGTTTAATGGAGAAATATACAATACAACAATAACATAAATAACGGCCACATAAAGAACAATGCATACATAAAAGGAGTTATCTGGTACTTGATATTTATTAGCTATCTTTAGGCTAGGTCATCAACATATGACTTGCGACATCAGGCACACTCAACGACAGCTGCTACCGGTGTTAATGGTGGTCAGATGTGCTCTGTATAAAGGCCGTGTTCAGGCACGGCACATTCGCCCCTTTTTGAATGAATAGGGGTGGATGGGCAATACCCCACTGTGGCCACTATACAGATGACGGAGCTGTTCTTGATGACATATCCTAAGGATAGGCCATCGATAAAAAATTAAAAGCTAAACCTCTTAAATATAAATTGAGGAAATGCTTGACAATTAACAGGCTGGTGTGTTACAGATGAAGCAACATCTTAAAGTCATAGTACTGAAAAATCTCTAAAGTAAAATTATACAGTATCCAGGTATCTTCAGCCACTTCACTACACTAACTGCACAATTATTAGGAAAGTGAGTATTTTCACCATGTCATCGTTTTATGCAGATTTTGCAACCCCAAGCTGTATAAACTTGCATGCTTATTGGATGAAGCAGATCGGGTGATGTGTATTTGTGTAATGAAGGAGGATGTGGCCTAAGCATACAACACCTTTATCCAGGTGTGTAGAATTATTAAGCTTGTTTTCCTCAGGAAAAATGGGCCAAAGAGATTAAACATGTAACGTTTTTTGCTCCCGGCGGCCCGCCACAACACGGCGAAACCATCGCACGACAGTTGCGACGTGTGTCAATGCGTCGCAATGCGTCGCTAATGTTAGACTATGGGGCAAAAACGCATCCTGGAGACAACTTTGCAGGATGCGTTTTTACCCATAAACGACGCATTGCGACGTATTGAAAAAAACGCTAGTGTGAAAGTAGCCTTACGTGCCAAAGATTTGAGATGAATCAACCATGAAGCAACCAGAAACCCATTATCCTCCAGTGCTGTCATATTCCAGAACTTCAAACTACCTGGAGTGTCAAGAAGTACAAGGTGTTTAGTGCTCAGAGACCTGGCAAAGGAAAGGGAGGGTTGAAACCCGATCACCACTAAGCAATAAACAGAAGTTGAAAAGTCAAGATTGGGCTAAGAAATATCTGAAAAAATATTTTACAAAGGTTTTACGGATTGAAGAGATGAGAGTGAGTCTTGACGGACCAGATGGATGGGCCCCTCACTGGATCAGTAACTGGCACAGACCTCCACTTCGACTCAGATGTTTGCATGGTGAAGGTGAGATACTGCTATTGGCTGGTATTATTAGAGATTAGCTAGTTGGATCTTTCTAGGACTAAGATTGAATCAAAATAAACTCACAAACCTAATGCCAGCCTTTAGATTACTTTCTTCACGCAGTGGTACAGGAAAAAGACTGCGTCTTTCAAGAAAACCACAATTCTTATACAGGACAATGCTCCATCTCATGCATCAAAGTGATCCTCTGCTTGGCTAGATAGTAAAGGCCTTAAAGATGAAAGAATAATGACATAGCTCCTTCCTCACCAGACCTAAACCATATTGAAAACTTGTGGGCTCTTCTTAAATGGGAGATTTACAGTGAAGGAAAAATGTACACCTCTCTGAACAGTGCATGGAGGCTGTGGTTGGTGATGCCCAAAAAGTTGATTGTCAAGGGACACTGCCAGACCCCACGGATGGAAGACTCATGACTGTTATTGAAAAGAAGGGTAGCTATATTAATTACTATTTTTTTTAAATGTCAGAAATTATTTTTTGTACATTTTGAGTTGTTAGGTTATTATTCTCACTGAAAGAAATCCCTCAGTGACCTGTCCCCTAGTTTCCATAATGAATATTATACAGGGTGGGCCATTTATATGGATACACCTAAATAAATTGGGAATGGTTGGTGATATCAACTTCCTGTTTGTGGCACATTAGAATATGGGAGGGGAAAAACTTGTCAGGATGGGTGGTGACCATGGAGGCCATTTTGAAGTCGGCCATTTTGGATCCAACTTTATTTTTTTCAATGGGAAGAGGGTCATGTGACATCAAACTTATTGAGAATTTCACAAGAAAAACAATCGTGTGCTTCATTTTAACATAACTTTATTCTTTCGTGAGTTATTTACAAGTTTATGACCACTTATAAAATGTGTTCAAAGTGCTGCCCATTGTGTTGGATTGTCAATGCAACCCTCTTCTCCCACTCTTGACACCCTGATAGCAACACCGCAGAAGAAATGCTAGCACAGGCTTCCAGTATCCGTTGTTTCAGATTCTGCACATCTCGTATCTTCACAGCATAGACAATTGCCTTCAGATGACCCCAAAGATAAAAGTCTAAGGGGGCCAGATTGGGAGACTTTGGTGGCCATTCAACTGGCCCATGACAACCAATCTACTTTCCAGGAAACTGTTCTTGCTAGAGAAAAAAAAATTGTCTCCACTAAGATGGCGCTGGCCACGCCTGCGCAGTAGCATCTATCGGCGACAACAGAAAAGGACTGGACAGTGGGTTTCCGAAGAGTTGAGCGATTAGGTTTTCTTTTTTTATTTTACATTTAGAACTAGGAGTTGTATGTAAATCAAATATTCACAAGTTGGGGACTGCCTGTATATTCTTAAATTATTTTTCAGGTCAGGTGATTGACCAAGATGCACTGGTAGATGCTTTGAACAATGGAATAATTAAGGCTGCTGCTTTAGATGTCACATACCCAGAACCATTGCCAAGGTAAGATTCCTGAACTAACCAAATCTACACTGACCACACCAACAACAATGAAGGGAAATGATGATAATTTATTAATGTAGCCCCTTTGTAAATATATTACAACTTTTCACTTTGGGCATTTACAGTAAAACCAGTGATACTGTTCGATATAGTTTAAAAAAAGTTTTATAAGTGTTACAAATTACAGTTTAAAGATTTTACTTTTTTTCTCCAGAGATCATCCATTGCTGACAGCAAAGAATATTATTATTACACCGCATAGTGGAAATGCAACAGATAAGACAAGAAGAAGAATTGCTGAAAAAATTGTAAAAAATGCGTCTGACATCCTTAAAGGTTTACCCATATCAGACATAGTGGCAGCTCAATGACATGTATGTTCAGTGTGAACAGTACCTGTAACGCTGATCATAGTAGTACAGCACTGCTTGACAGTTCCACATGGATCTTTTCTATTAAAAGAGGACATTTCAGCTGATAATTCTGCCTCCTGTATTTCCACTTCTGCCCCTTTTATTAGGCCTTAACCAATGAGAGACTTATGATTAAAATCAGAAATATTTTTTACACTTAATGAGTTAATGTACTGCAATTTAAAAGCATTCTCTTAATTAATTCTCAAAATACAAATAAATGATAATCAATAACAAAAGATCTGCAAACTCCCGTCAAAGTAAAATGTTTTACTCACTACACATGCACAATGTTTTGACCCTTCAGGGGTCAATTTTACCCTTTTCAATCAAAATCCTCAGTGGAAAATTATATGAGAGCCTCAACCTGAAATATTTAGTTGGCTTGTGTCTCACATTTCCTAATGGCCTGTATTCTGACTCCATAAATAAGCAGCACGCGTAGGGCGCTGTGAGACACCGTTTCTAGGCAGTACTCACACGTAGATAGTTTTAACTTAGCTGTAGGAGGCACATACGATGATTGCAGAAGGAGATTTACTTTTCAGCTTAATTCTTGAAGATATGCACACATACAGCAGGTAAAATAAGACTTCAGAAACAGGACTGCATTCAGAAGAGCTTCTATGATAGCTGATAGACAGTGAATGAAGAAGAAGGGAGGGATTACTGACATCAGAGCTACATCAGAGAGAGAGGAAGGACAAACTTCAAAAGAAAGAAAACTTTATTGCATAGCTCCCAACTGTCCCTCATTGTGCGGGACTGTCCCGGTTTTGATGCTGTGCCCCGCTGTCCAGCACGGGACGCTCTGCTTCCCGCAGAGAGCAGGAAAAGTGTTGTGAATTCTGTTGTCAAGCTCCCTCCTGTGGTCATGAATGGTACTTCGGCTGGTTCTGTCCATGGGCTTCCTCTGGTGGTTGTGAGTGGAGCTGCGGCTTCTGAGCTTCCTTCCACAGGTGACGAGGTAAATTCGTTAGCTGGCTGCTCTATTTAACTCCA
This sequence comes from Ranitomeya imitator, assembly GCF_032444005.1. Classification (NCBI taxonomy): domain Eukaryota; kingdom Metazoa; phylum Chordata; class Amphibia; order Anura; family Dendrobatidae; genus Ranitomeya; species Ranitomeya imitator. The sequence goes on from NC_091287.1 coordinate 341,609,697, forward strand.
CTTAGATCTTTGCTCCATGCCACCTGTCAATGTTCCAGTATTGGTCTAGTTCTCTCCTGGATCGTTCTTGTGACCTGTCTTCCCAGCAGAAGCCTAGTTCCTGCTTGTTTTTCTCTGGTTTGCTATTTTTCCGTCCAGCTGGCTATTTTGATTTTTGTCTTGTTTGCTGGAAGCTCTGGGACGCAGAGGGAGCGCCTCCGCACCGTGAGTCGGTGCGGAGGGTCTTTTTGCTCCCTCTGCGTGGTCTTTTTGTAGTTTTTTGTGCTGACCGCAAAGTTACCTTTCCTATCCTCTGTCTGTTCAGTAAGTCGGGCCTCACTTTGCTAAATCTATTTCATCTCTGTGTTTGTAATTTTCATCTTTACTCACAGTCATTGTATGTGGGGGGCTGCCTTTTCCTTTGGGGAATTTCTCTGAGGCAAGGTAGGCTTTATTTTTCTATCTTTAGGGCTAGCTAGTTCCTTAGGCTGTGACGAGGCGCCTAGGGAGCGTCAGGAGCGCTCCACGGCTATTTCTAGTGTGTGTGATAGGTTTAGGGATTGCGGTCAGCAGAGTTCCCACGTCTCAGAGCTCGTCCTATATTATTAGTAACTATCAGGTCATTCCGTGTGCTCTTAACCACCAGGTCCATTATTGTCCTTACCACCAGGTCATAACAGAAAAGCAGCCGACACGCCCCCTTGTGTTAAGCCACGCCCCTTCCCGGGTATTGTATAGCAACGAATCACCAATACATAACAACACAATGATAATGCAATATTGTCTGTATGATTCCTAAATCATTGAACATGACAACAAGTATATACTCTGATCAGAGCAGCATGGCCTTATATAAAGAAGACATGACTGTGGAGCAAGTGTAATAAGTAACTAACTGATGCTGCTGTCATTGTTATGGAGGAACTGGAGCATGCAACACCATTCACCATGTGCCACCTGTACCTGTTCCAGGTCTCCTAGTAAGTCACCTAACAGGCTCCCCAAAACTAATGTAGATCACATACTGAAAATGTGTGGTCACTCCTGTGCTAGAAATGCAGAGAACCCTTGTTAAAGTGATCCTTCTTCTGCAGATATTTTCCAGTTTCAAAGTGAAGCTATCTATGCACATTAGAAGAAAGGTTCAATTAGGCTTACAGTCAGATACAGATTTGTAAAAGATTGTTTATGAATATAAAAAAGATGGACATTCCATGTTTGTAAGGTAAATTTCTGCGCATGAGCTCGACAGCTGATTGCAAAAATGTTGAATTGTGTCATCCCAGCAACACCTAGCACAGGTGATTTTCAAAATATATAGATAGCAAAGATACATAATGTAGCAAAGCCAAGTAGGCTAGGGTTAAATCCTAGTAACACATGTTAAGACTAGGTGCATATGGCTAGCTCTGCATATAACCAGGCTAGGTGTTCATCTTTGTCAGTCTGCTGGGGAAAGCTGAGCAGAGTGGATTGTTTTGGAGCTCAAGAAAGAGACAAGTCAGACTCTATCTCTGAGAAGAGTTTGCTTAAGGTACCGTCACACTAGACGATATCGCTAGCGATCCGTGACATTGCAGCGTCCTCGCTAGCGATATCGTCCAGTGTGACAGGCAGCAGCGATCAGGCCCCTGCTGTGCTGTCGCTGGTCGGGGAAGAAAGTCCAGAACTTTATTTGGTCGCTGGACTCCCCGCAGACATCGCTGAATCGGCGTGTGTGACACCGATTCAGCGATGTCTTCACTGGTAACCAGGGTAAACATCGGGTAACTCAGCGCAGGGCCGCGCTTAGTAACCCGATGTTTACCCTGGTTACCATCCTAAAAGTAAAAAAAACAAACACTACATACTTACCTACCGCTGTCTGTCCTCCAGCGCTGTGCTCTGCTCTCCTCCTGTACTGGCTGTGAGCGTCGGTCAGCCGGAAAGCAGAGCGGTGACGTCACCGCTCTGCTTTCCGGCCGCTGTGCTCACAGCCAGTACAGGAGGAGTGCAGAGCACAGCGCTGGAGGACAGACGGCTGTAGGTAAGTATGTAGTGTTTGGTTTTTTTTTACTTTTAGGGTGGTAACCAGGGTAAACATCGGGTTACTAAGCGCGGCCCTGCGCTTAGTTACCCGATGTTTACCCTGGTTACCAGCATCGTTGGTCGCTGGAGAGCTGTCTGTGTGACAGCTCTCCAGCGACCAAACAGCGACGCTGCAGCGATCCGGATCGTTGTCGGTATCGCTGCAGCGTCGCTAAGTGTGACGGTACCTTTAGTCCGTGTGCACCAAACTGCAGGTATCAGTGTTTGCTATGGACAATAGCCGACTTGTTTGACCGAATCAGGACTAGCCCAGCTATGTATGAGAAGCCGGGGTCTATTTTGTTTAGGTAGTGCCTAGACAAGGCTTGGGGTTTTGTGTTTATGGTTTTGTTTTCGGTGCTGTGCAACCTGTGGAAATAAATGTCACATTGTTCAGACATAACAATCTGGTGCCGGTGTGATCTCTCATTCCTACTTCTGAGTGTGAATCTCTAAAATTAGAGTTTTGTGCACCCGGCCTGTGCAGTTGCATCTTAGAAAGAGATTCTCTCTCTTTTCAGCTTCAACATTATCCATTCAGCTTCCCCCTGTAGACTGACTAAGGTGAACACCTAGCCTGGTTATATGCAGAGCTAACCAGGTGCACCTATCAGAACCTGTAGTGCTAGGATTTAACCCTAGCTTACTTGGCTGTGCTACAATTAATACAGAACACATCATGAAATAATCCATATACATTCTTAAGTAAACAAACAGCACAACTGAATTTAGAACTTATAGGTCGGATATTATAGCTTGCAGCATACTCTGTTATTTCAGATTTGGTTTAATTCAAAATCTCTGCTCAAAATATAAGCAGAATGGCTGGAAGTAGGGGTGGATTATCCCGTGGAGGTTTGGGTCTGACCGAACTTTATAATAAAGTTTGGTTTGGGTGCCAGAACGGTACTCAAACTTGATCCCGAACCCCAGTGAATGGGGAACCCAAACATCAGGCGTTTCCCACACTGTCACACAGATGAAGCACCAGCACTGACTGCTGGTAACGTTATTGAAGTCACCGCCTGTCACGGCTACTGGGTATCGCGGTTCCTACGCTGTCACAGAGAGGACATGTGAGCCAGCAGCTGTGACTGGTGGTGACAAGGTTATCGCCAGTCAGGCGTTGGCTACTGACTACTGCTATCAGCGAGAGCAGGCGACACTGATTATAGTATTCACCAGCCAGCACCTATGCATAGTAAGAAAGATGTCAGTGAGATATACAATTAATGCAGTGCGTGTGTAGCTTAATGTACATGCATTTAGCTAATAAATAATGGCACTGGGTCCCCCTTATTTTTAATAATCACTTGAGGAAAGAGACAGCTGGAGGCTGGTGTTATTATTCTAGAAAGGGGGCAATAAACATGTGAAATTTCCAGGCTATGAATATCAGCTCACAGCTGTCTACGTAGCCTGTACTGGTAATTAAAAAGGGGGACCCCCCAAAAAATGTTGTGCGGTACGCCTTATTTTTAATAACCAGCCAAGGGAAAGAGCTGTAAGATGGTATTATTATGCTGAGAAAGACCAAGGATATTGGCCTTTTCCCAGACTAATCACACATCCATTTGATACACCAATTCTGTCACTTAGGCAGAAGGCTACTCTTCCCGCTTGCCCTTGTGCATTGGCAAGCAGGGTAATATTTTGTGGTTGATGTCAACTGTGTAATATCCGCTGACATCAAGCCCAGTGGTTAGTAATGGGGCGGCGCCTATCAGACACTCCCATTACTAACCCTGTAGGTAAAAAAAAACACAAATGAAAGAAAATCTTAATTTAAAAAAAAATCAATAATTTCCCCCTTTCCCACCTTTATTTAAAATAAATAGATTAATAAATAAAATACACAGGTCCGCCATAGTCCAAATGGAAGAACCCACGAAGATCCCAGTGTTCTTTATCCTGTCTATGGAATTCCAGTCAGAAAACAGAGCTCCATAGACCTGAGCAGCAGCAACTGCCACGCCATGAACTGAGGTGATGTCAGTAAGGGTAGCTCAGTTCACAGGTGCCGATTCTCACGAGGGCAGCGCAAATTCTGCCCTCATGAGAACCAGCCGCCGTGAACTGAGGTGACCTCAGTACGGATATCTCAGTTCACAGTGGACGATTTTCACAAGGGCAGTGCAAGTGCCGGACTAATGAGCGCACGGCACTCTGGCACTTGCACTGCTCTCGTAAGAACCAGCTGTTGTGAACTGAGGTAACATTAATGACATCTCAGTTAACAGCGGCTGGGTTCTCGCGGAGCACAGCACAAGATCTGGCAGTAGCTGCTCCATTTTATGGAGCTGAATTCTCTAAACGGAGCTACATAAACTTGATGAAGAAATTTGGGATTGTCGCATGACCTCCATCTGGACTATGTTGGATTGGTGTGTATTTTATTTATTTTTATATTAAATGGGGGAAAGAGCAAAATTGTTGGGGAGTTTTTTTTTTTTCAAATAAAGATATTTTTTCTCTTTTTACTTAGAGGCTTAGTAATGGGGGTGTCTGATAAATGCTGCCCCATTACTAACCACTGGACTTGATGTCAGTGGACATTACACAGCTGACATCAACCCCAAAATATTATCCATCCCTCTTGCCAAAGTACTACTGCAAGCAGCAAGAGCCGGATGTGCGAGCACATCAGAGGAGAGAGAAATTAAATGGGAAATATGACTTTTTTTTTTGCGGTCGCCGTTATTCGAGACCCCAGAGAATTTCTGACTCTTAAGTGCCGCCATTAAAAGGCCATTAAAAGGCGTATTGGTGGTAGTTAAGGGGTTAAGTTCAGTTTTTCTATTGTATCAAATACTTAATTCATGCAATAAAATGCAAATTAATTATATAGAAATCATACAAAGCGATTTTCTGGATTTTTTTAAAGATTATGTCTCTCACAGTTAAAGTGTACCTATGATAAAAATAACAGACCTCTCCATTCTTTGTATGTGGGAAAACTTGCAAAATCCGCAGTGTAACAAATACTTATTTTCCCCACTGTAGCTATGTTGACAGAAAAAAAAGGTATGGCTCTCGGAAGATGGGATGCAAAAAACATAAGTGCAGAAATTAACAATTTCTTGGTCATGAAGGTGTTAGATTACTAAGCAAGCATTTACACTAGCCGATACTATTTGTTTCCCGATAATCGGCTAGTGTAAACAGGATGCCACTCATCTGGCAAATGAGCAAAGCATGTGTTCAACAGGTGAAATTATTTTCAAGCTTGCTTAAAAATAATTGTTCTTGGCAGTACATGCATAAAACGTACAGTACAGACCAAAAGTTTGGACACACCTTCTCATTTAAAGATTTTTCTGTATTTTCATGACTATGAAAGTTGTAAATTCACACTGAAGGCATCAAAACTATGAATTAACACATGTGGAATTATATACTTAACAAAAAAGTGTGAAACAACTGAAAATATGTCTTATATTCTAGGTTCTTCAAAGTAGCCACCTTTTGCTTTAATGACTGCTTTGCACACTCTTGGCATTCTCTTGATGAGCTTCAAGAGGTAGTCTCCGGAAATGGTCTTCCAACAATCTTGAAGGAGTTCCCAGAGATGCTTAGCACTTGTTGGCCCTTTTGCCTTCACTCTGCGGTCCAGCTCACCCCAAACCATCACGTCATCTGGCGTAGCACCCCATCACTCTCCTTCTTGGTCAAATGGCCCTTACACAGCCTGAAGGTGTGTTTGGGGTCATTGTCCTGTTGAAAAATAAGTGTGGGTCCAACTAAACAAAAACCGTATGGAATAGCATGCCGCTGCAAGATGCTGTGGTAGCCATTCTGGTTCAGTATGCCTTCAATTTTGAATAAATCCCCAACAGTGTCAACAGCAAAGCACCCCCCACACCATCACACCTCCTCCTCCATGCTTCACAGTGGGAACCAGGCATGTAGAGTCCATCCATTCACCTTTTCTGCGTCGCCCAAAGTCACGGTGGTTGGAACCAAAGATCTCAAATTTGGACTCATCAGACCAAAGCACAGATTTCCACTGGTCTATTGTTCATTCCTTGTGTTCTTTAGCCCAAACAAGTCTCTTCTGCTTGTTGCTTGTCCTTAGCAATGGTTTCCTAGCAGCTATTTTACCATGAAGGCCTGCTGCACAAAGTGTTCTCTTAACAGTTGTTGTAGAGATGTGTCTGCTGCTAGAACTCTGTGTGGCATTGACCTGGTCTCTAATCTGAGCTGCTGTTAACCTGCGATTTCTGAGGCTGGTGACTCGGATAAACTTATCCTCAGAAGCTCTTTGTCTTCCTTTCCTGGGGCGGTCCTCATGTGAGCCAGGTTCTTTGTAGCGCTTGATGGTTTTTGCAACTGCACTTGGGGACACTTTCAAAGTTTTCCGAATTTTTTGGACTGACTGACCTTCATTTCTTAAAGTAATGTTGGCTACTCGTTTTTCTTTACTTAGCTGCTTTTTTTCTTGCCATAATACATATTCTAACAGTCTATTCAGAAGGACTATCAGCTGCGTATCCACCTGAGTTCTGCTCAACACAACTGATGGTCCTAACCCCATTTATAAGGCAAGAAATCCCACTTATTAAACCTGACAGGGCACACCTGTGAAGTGAAAACCATTTCCGGTGACTACCTCTTGAAGCTCATCAAGAGAATGCCAAGAGTGTGCAAAGCAGTCATCAAAGCAAAAGGTGGCTACTTTGAAGAACCTAGAATATAAGACATATTTTCAGTTGTTTCACACTTTTTTGTTAAGCATATAATTCCACATGTGTTATTTCATAGTTTTGATGCCTTCAGTGTGAATTTACAGTTTTCATAGTCATGAAAATACAAAAAAAATCTTTAAATGAGAAGGTGTGTCCAAACTTTTGGTCTGTACTGTATGTGTTTCTGAGAACAATTATATTTTATGCATAAAGAATGAGGAAAGGATTCACATTAGGATAGGTCACAGAAGAGAGACTTGCCTTATCGTGGCTGCTGGGTACACATGATTTGGCCAATTTATGCACTAAGCATTTTCAATTTTTCCTATTTTCTAGAGCAGTAATGCAATTCATATTTCATGTTTGCATGTTATAGTGCTTCAGAGTGCTACTTTGTTGCATGGTCGGACATACCACATGTGCAGCTGCATCGGGGCCCAAAGGTGGGTGTGTGTGGCCCCGGGCATGTGCGGTGGGTAGGGAGAGATCCGCTGCCTACAAGAGAAAATGGCAGCAGAGTGGAGCTGCAGCAATCCATCTTGCTTCCTGCATGCGCTTCTTTTCTCACAGAGCAGTCAGCAGTGCGGCTGGATGACATCACCATCCAGCACCACGGCTGTGCCAGAGAGAGGAAGCTGCCGGCGATGGTGATGCTGCGGGAGAGCGTGCAGAGAGGTGAGAGGTGCTTTGTGTGTGTGTACGTATGTGTGTGTTGGTGTGTGCGTGCATGCGTACGTAGAACTGCAGGGAAGGTGACGAGAGGTAAATTGTGCGGTGTGTGTAGGTGGAGGAGAGGGCAATGATGGAGGTGATGGAAAGGACAATGATGGGGTGGTGGAAAGGGCAATAATGGGGGTGGTGGGAAGGAGGAAACGATGGAGATGGTGGAATAGGCAATGATGGGGTGTTGAGGGAAAAGGCAATGATGGTGGTAGTGGAAAGGGCAATGATGGGATGGTGGGGGAGGAGGAAATGATGGAGGTGGTGGAATGGGCAATGATAGTGGTGGTGGGGGAGAAGGCAATGATGGTGGCAGTAGAAAGGACAAAGATGGGGGTGGTGGGGAAGGAGGCAATGATAGGGGTGATGGAGAGGGCAATGATGGGGTTGGTGGGGAGAAAGCAATGATGGAGGTGGTGGAAAGGGCAATGATGGGGTGGTGTGGGAGAAAGCAGTGATGGAGCTGGTGGAATGGGCAGTGATGGGCGTGGTGGGGAAAATGCAATGATGGTGGTAGTGGAAAGGACGATGATGGAAAGGGAAATGATGGGGGGTGGGGGAGGAGGAAATGATGGATGTGATGGAATGGGCAATGATGGGGGTGGTGTGGAGAAGGCATTGATGGAGGTGGCGGAATGGGCAATAAAGGGGTGGTGGGGAGAAAGCAATGATAGAGGTGGTGGAAAGGGCAATGCTGGGGGTGGGGGAGAGGAAAATAATGGAATGCAGGGAGGAAGACAATGAGGGGTATGGGGAATTGGGATGGGAGGAAGGGGGATTTATAATGGATTTAGGAACAAAGGGAGGTGGAGGAAGACGTTATTATCGCTTATTATGTCTAACACAGTCCCTTAGTATATAGTGAACTCTCTTATTATACATACAGTTACGTCCATATATATTTGGACAGAGACAACATTTTTCTAATTTTGGTTATAGACATTACCACAATGAATTTTAAACAAAACAATTCAGATGCAGTTGAAGTTCCGACTTTCAGCTTTCATTTGAGGGTATCCACATTAAAATTGGATGAAGGGTTTAGGAGTTTCAGCTCCTTAACATGTGCCACCCTGTTTTTAAAGGGACCAAAAGTAATTGGACAGATTACATAATTTTACATAAAATGTTCATTTTTAGTACTTGGTTGAAAACCCTTTATTGGCAATGACTGTCTGAAGTCTTGAACTCATGGACATCAACAGATGCTGTGTTTCCTCCTTTTTGATGCTCTGCCAGGCCTTCACTGCGGTGGTTTTCAGTTGCTGTTTGTTTGTGGACCTTTCTGTCTGAAGTTTAGTCTTTAACAAGTGAAATGCATGGTCAATTGGGTTGAGATCAGGTGACTGATTTGGCCATTCAAGAATATTCCACTTCTTTGCTTTAATAAACTCCTGGGTGGTTTTGGCTTTATGTTTTGGGTCATTGTCCATCTGTAGTATGAAACGACGACCAATCAGTTTTGCTGCATTTGGCTGGATCTGAGCACACAGTATGGCGGCTCTGAATACCTCAGAATTCATTCGGCTGCTTCTGTCCTGTGTCACATCATCAATAAACACTAGTGACCCAGTGCCACTGGCAGCCATCCATGCCCAAGCCATCACACTGCCTCCGCCGGGTTTTACAGATGATGTGGTATGCTTTGGATCATGAGCTGTACCACGCCTTCACCATACTTTTCTCTTTCCATCATTCTGGTAGAGGTTGATCTTGGTTTCATCTGTCCAAAGAATGTTCTTCCAGAACTGTGCTGGCTTTTTTAGATTTTTTTTAGCAAAGTCCAGTCTAGCGTTTCTATTCTTGATGCTTATGCGTGGCTTGCACCGTGCAGTGAACCCTCTGTATTTACTTTCATGCAGTCTTCTCTTTATGGTAGATTTGGATATTGATACGCCTACCTCCTGGAGAGTGTTGTTCACTTGGTTGGCTGTTGTGAAAGGGTTTCTCTTCATCATGGAGATTATGCTGCGATCATCCACCACTGTTGTCTTCTGTGGGCGCCCAGATCTTTTTGTATTAATGAGTTCACCAGTGCTTTCTTTCTTTCTCAGGATGTACCAAACTGTAGATTTTGCCACTCCTAATATTGTAGCAATTTCTCGGATAGGTTTTTTCTGTTTTCGCAGCTTAAGGATGGCTTGTTTCACCTGCATGGAGAGCTCCTTTGACCGCATGTTTACTTCACAGCAAAACCTTCCAAATGCAAGCACCACACCTCAAATCAACTCCAGGCCTTTTATCTGCTTAATTGAGAATGACATAACGAAGGGATTGCCCACACCTGTCCATGAAATAGCCTTTGAGTCAATTGTCCAATTACTTTTGGTCCATTTAAAAACAGGATGGCACATGTTAAGGAGCTTAAACTCCTAAACCCTTCATCCAATTTTAATGTGGATACCCTCAAATGAAAGCTGAAAGTCTGAACTTCAACTGCATCTGAATTGTTTTGTTTAAAATTCATTGTGGTAATGTCTATAACCAAAATTAGAAAAATGTTGTCTCTGTCCAAATATATATGGATGCAACTGTAGCAGATCCCCTTACTATATAGTGTACTCACTTATTATGTATAGCACAGACCCTTAGTATATAGTGTTCTCACTTATTATATATAGTGCCTTCCCTCCGTATATAGTGTACTCATGTATAGCACAGTTCCTTAGTATATAGTGTACTCTCTTATGTCTAACACAGTCCCTTAGTATATAGTGTAATTTCTTATTATGTATAACACAGTCCCATAGTATACAGTGTACTCACTTATTATGTCTAACACCATCCTTAGTTACATAGTTTCCTCTTTGGTTACTTATAACGCTGTCCCTTATTACATACCTTCCTCTCTAGTTATACAGTTAGGGCCAGAAATATTTGGACAGTGACACAATTTTCGCGAGTTGGGCTCTGCATGCCACCACATTGGATTTGAAATGAAACCTCTACAACAGAATTCAAGTGCAGATTGTAACGTTTAATTTGAAGGGTTGAACAAAAATATCTGATAGAAAATGTAGGAATTGTACACATTTCTTTACAAACACTCCACATTTTAGGAGGTCAAAAGTAATTGGACAAATAAACATAACCCAAACAAAATATTTTTATTTTCAATATTTTGTTGCAAATCCTTTGGAGGCAATCACTGCCTTAAGTCTGGAACCCATGGACATCACCAAATGCTGGGTTTCCTCCTTCTTAATGCTTTGCCAGGCCTTTACAGCCGCAGCCTTCAGGTCTTGCTTGTTTGTGGGTCTTTCCGTCTTAAGTCTGGATTTGAGCAAGTGAAATGCATGCTCAATTGGGTTTAGATCTGGAGATTGACTTGGCCATTGCAGAATGTTCCACTTTTTGGCACTCATGAACTCCTGGGTAGCTTTGGGTGTATGCTTGGGGTCATTGTCCATCTGTATTATGAAGCGCCGTCCAATCAACTTTGCAGCATTTGGCTGAATCTGGGCTGAAAGTATATCCCAGTACACTTCAGAATTCATCCGGCTACTCTTGTCTGCTCTTATGTCATCAATAAACACAAGTGACCCAGTGCCATTGAAAGCCATGCATGCCCATGCCATCACGTTGCCTCCACCATGTTTTACAGAGGATGTGGTGTGCCTTGGATCATGTGCCATTCCCTTTCTTCTCCAAACTTTTTTCTTCCCATCATTCTGGTACAGGTTGATCTTTGTCTCATCTGTCCATAGAATACTTTTCCAGAACTGAGCTGGCTTCTTGAGGTGTTTTTCTGCAAATTTAACTCTGGCCTGTCTATTTTTGGTATTGATGAATGGTTTGCATCTAGATGTGAACCCTTTGTATTTACTGTCATGGAGTCTTCTCTTTACTGTTGACTTAGAGACAGATACACCTACTTCACTGAGAGTGTTCTGGACTTCAGTTGATGTTGTGAACGGGTTCTTCTTCACCAAATTAAGTATGCGGCGATCATCCACCACTGTTGTCATCCGTGGACGCCCAGGCCTTTTTGAGTTCCCAAGCTCACCAGTCAATTCCTTTTTTCTCAGAATGTATCCAACTGTTGATTTTGCTACTCCAAGCATGTCTGCTATCTCTCTGATGGATTTTTTCTTTTTTTTCAGCCTCAGGATGTTCTGCTTCACCTCAATTGAGAGTTCCTTTGACCGCATGTTGTCTGCTCACAGCAACAGCTTCCAAATGCAAAACCACACACCTGGAATCCACCCCTGACCTTTTAACTACTTCATTGATTACAGGTTAACGAGGGAGACGCCTTCAGAGTTAATTGCAGCCCTTACAGTCCATTGTCCAATTACTTTTGGTCCCTTGAAAAAGAGGACGCTATGCATTACAGAGCTATGATTCCTAAACCCTTTCTCCGATTTGGATGTGGAAACTATCATATTGCAGCTGGGAGTGTGCACTTTCAGCCCATATTATATATATAATTGTATTTCTGAACATGTTTTTGTAAACAGCTAAAATAACAAAACTTGTGTCACTGTCCAAATATTTCTGGCCCTAACTGTATATGATGCCGTCCCTTATTATTGAGCTTCCTTTGCTGATATGTACAGTGCCATCTCTTACATAGTGTATTCTTGTTAGTGACCAGACTACCAGTCCATCAGCTCCTCCATTAGAAAAGAAGCTTTCCCATGCTCCATCAGCCATCATTGCCTTATACAGCTAACAAGACAGGAAGGTATATAATAAAAAAACTGGGCTCTATATAATCCAATATGTAAGGGACGGTGCTGTGCATAGCAAGGGAGGGCACTGTATAATAAGGGATGGCAATATACATAATAAAGGGGACTATGTAATACATATACATGTATGTGGCTATATATTGTATATATGTGTGTGTATATACATATATACACAGCTCAGGCAACAATTAAGAGACCACCACATCAAAAAGCTGTCATGGGCAGCCCAATCTCCAGACCTGAACCCCACTGAAAACCTCTGGAATGTAATCAAGAGGATGATGGATAGTCACAAGCCATCAAACAAAGAAAAACTGCTTACATTTTTGCGCCAGAAGCAGTGTGAAAGACTGGTGGAAAGCATGACGCATGAAAGCTGTGATTAAAAATCATGGTTATTCAACAAAATATTGATTTCTGAACTCTTCCTGAGTTAAAACATTAGTATTGTTGTTTCTAAATGATTATTAACTTGTTGTCTTTGCATTATTTAAGGTCTGAAAGTACTGTTTTTTTTATTTTGACCATTTTTATTTGTCAGAAAAAAATACAAAATTTATTGCTTGGAAATTTGGAGACATGTTGTCAGAAGTTTATAGAATAAAAGAACAATTTACATTTTACTGAAAAATATACCTATAAAGAGAAAATTCAGACAAACTGAACATTTTGCAGTGGTCTCTTAATTTTTACCAGAGCGGTATATGTAGCTTTGTCGCCATAAAAGGAGGGGGGCCTAGACACATTTCTTACACAGGGGCCCCAAGCTGTCAGTGTCTGCCCCTGCTTTGTTGGTTACAGTGGGTACGGAAAGTATTCAGATCCCTTAAAATGTTTCACTCTTTGTTTCATTGCAGCCATTTGGTAAATTCAAAAAAGTTCATTTTCATTCACATTAATGTACACTCTACACCCCATCTTGACTGAAAAAAAAACAGAAATGTAGAAATTTTTGGAAATTTATAAATTTATTAAAAAAGAAAAACTGAAATATCACATGGTCATAAGTATTCAGACCTTTTGTTCAGACACTAATATTTAAGTCACATGCTGTCCATTTCCTTGTGATCCTCCTTGAGATGGTTCTACTCCTTCATTGGAGTCCAGCTGTGTTTAATTAAACTGATAGGACTTGATTTGGAAAGTCACACACCTGTCTATATAAGACCTCACAGTGCATGTCAGACCAAATGAGAATTATGAGGTGAAAGGAACTGGCCAAGGAGCTCAGAGACAAAATTGTGGCAAGGCACAGATCTAGCCAAGGTTACAACAGAATTGTTGCAATACTCAAGGTTCCTAAGAGCACAGTGGCCTCCATAATCCTTAAATGGAAGAAGTCTGGGACCACCAGAAGCCTTCCTAGACCTGGTCGTCCAGCCAAACTGAGCAATCGTGGGAGAAGAGCCTTGGTGAAAGAGGTAAATAAGAACCCCAAGATCACTGTGACTAAGCTCCACAGATGCAATAGGGAGATGGGAGAAAGTTCTCAACTATTACTGCAGTCCTCCACCAGTCAGGCCTTTATGGTAGAGTGGCCCGACGGAAGCCTCTCTCAGTGCAAGACATATGAAAGCCCGCATAGAGTGTGCTAAAAAACACATGAAGGACTCCCAGACTATGAGAAATAAGATTCTCTGATCAGATGAGACGAAAATAGAACTTTTTGGTGATAATTCTAAGCGGTATGTGTGGAGAAAACCAGGCACTGCTGGTCATCTGCCAATACAATCCCAACAGTGAAACATTGTGGTGGCAGCATTATGCTATGGGGGTGTTTTCAGCTGCAGGGACAGGACGACTGGTTGTCATTGAAGGAAACATGAATGCAACCAAGTACAGAGATATTCTGGATGAAAACCTCTTCCAGAGTGCTCTGGACCTCTGTTATGGCTGGCAATCAGGCAACACAGCGTGCAGTAATCAGCGCACATACAGAGATCTGGCAATAACCCAAAACAATAGGACGAACTCTGAGACGTGGAATCTCTGTAGACTGCAGTACCTGATCTATCCTCACACAACTGGAAGCAGCAGTGGATTGCGCCTATCAACTACCTATGCAACTCGGCACTGCCTGAGGAGCTGACTAGCCTGAAGATAGAAATACAAGCCTGACTTACCTCAGAGAAATACCCCAAAGGAATAGGCAGCCCCCACATATAATGACTGTTAGCAAGATGAAAAGACAAACGTAGGAATGAAATAGATTCAGCAAAGTGAGGCCCGATATTCTAGACAGAGCGAGGATAGCAAAGAGAACTATGCAGTCTACAAAAAACCCTAAAATGAAAACCACGCAAAGGGGCAAAAAGACCCACCGTGCCGAACTAACAGCACGGCGGTGCACCCCTTTGCTTCTCAGAGCTTCCAGCAAAAGATAATAACAAGCTGGACAGAAAAAAACAGAAAACAAACTAGAAGCACTTATCTAGCAGAGCAGCAGCAGGCCCAAGGAAAGATGCAGTAGCTCAGATCCAACACTGGAACATTGACAAGGAGCAAGGAAGACAGACTCAGGTGGAGCTAAATAGCAAGGCAGCCAACGAGCTCACCAAAACACCTGAGGGAGGAAGCCCAGAGACTGCAATACCACTTGTGACCACAGAAGTGAACTCAGCCACAGAATTCACAACAGTACCCCCCCCTTGAGGAGGGGTCACCGAACCCTCACCAGAACCCCCAGGCCGACCAGGATGAGCCACATGAAAGGCACGAACAAGATCTGGGGCATGGACATCAGAGGCAAAAACCCAGGAATTATCTTCCTGAGCATAACCCTTCCATTTGACCAGATACTGGAGTTTCCGTCTAGAGACACGAGAATCCAAAATCTTCTCCACAATATACTCCAATTCCCCCTCCACCAAAACAGGGGCAGGAGGCTCCACAGATGGAACCATAGGTGCCACGTATCTCCTCAACAACGACCTATGGAATACATTATGTATGGAAAAGGAGTCTGGGAGGGTCAGACGAAAAGACACCGGATTGAGAATCTCAGAAATCCTATACGGACCAATAAAACGAGGTTTAAATTTAGGAGAGGAAACCTTCATAGGTATATGACGAGAAGATAACCAAACCAGATCCCCAACACGAAGTCGGGGTCCCACACGGCGTCTGCGATTAGCGAAAAGCTGAGCCTTCTCCTGGGACAAGGTCAAATTGTCCACTACCTGAGTCCAGATCTGCTGCAACCTGTCCACCACATAATCCACACCAGGACAGTCCGAAGACTCAACCTGTCCTGAAGAGAAACGAGGATGGAACCCAGAATTGCAGAAAAATGGAGAGACCAAGGTAGCCGAGCTGGCCCGATTATTAAGGGCGAACTCAGCCAACGGCAAAAATGACACCCAATCATCCTGGTCAGCGGAAACAAAACATCTCAGATATGTTTCCAAGGTCTGATTGGTTCGTTCGGTCTGGCCATTAGTCTGAGGATGGAAGGCCGAGGAAAAAGATAGGTCAATGCCCATCCTACCACAAAAGGCTCGCCAGAACCTCGAGACAAACTGGGAACCTCTGTCAGAAACAATATTCTCAGGAATGCCATGTAAACGAACCACATGCTGGAAGAACAAAGGCACCAAATCAGAGGAGGAAGGCAATTTAACCAAGGGCACCAGATGGACCATTTTAGAAAAGCGATCACAGACCACCCAAATGACAGACATCTTTTGAGAAACGGGAAGGTCAGAAATGAAATCCATCGAAATATGTGTCCAAGGCCTCTTCGGGACCGGCAAGGGCAAAAGCAACCCACTGGCACGTGAACAGCAGGGCTTAGCCCTAGCACAAATTCCACAGGACTGCACAAAAGCACGCACATCCCGTGACAGAGATGGCCACCAGAAGGATCTAGCAACCAACTCCCTGGTACCAAAGATTCCTGGATGACCGGCCAGCACCGAACAATGAAGTTCAGAGATAACTTTACTAGTCCACCTATCAGGGACGAACAGTTTCTCGGCCGGACAACGATCAGGTTTATTAGCCTGAAATTTCTGCAACACTCTCCGCAAATCAGGGGAGATGGCAGACACAATGACTCCTTCCTTGAGGATACTCGCCGGCTCAGATAACCCCGGAGAGTCGGGCACAAAACTCCTAGACAGAGCATCCGCCTTCACATTTTTAGAGCCCGGAAGGTATGAAATCACAAAATCAAAACGAGCAAAAAATAACGACCAACGGGCCTGTCTAGGATTCAAGCGCTTGGCAGACTCAAGATAAGTAAGGTTCTTATGATCAGTCAAAACCACCACGCGATGCTTAGCACCCTCAAGCCAATGACGCCACTCCTCGAATGCCCACTTCATGGCCAGCAACTCTCGGTTGCCCACATCATAATTACGCTCAGCAGCAGAAAATTTCCTGGAAAAGAAAGCACATGGTTTGAACACTGAGCAACCAGAACCTCTCTGTGACAAAACCGCCCCTGCACCAATCTCAGAAGCATCAACCTCGACCTGGAACGGAAGAGAAACATCAGGTTGACACAACACAGGGGCACAGCAAAAACGACGCTTCAACTCCTGAAAAGCTTCCACGGCAGCAGAAGACCAATTAACCAAATCAGCACCCTTCTTGGTCAAATCGGTCAATGGTCTGGCAATGCTAGAAAAATTACAGATGAAGCGACGATAAAAATTAGCAAAGCCCAGGAATTTCTGCAAACTTTTTAGAGATGTCGGCTGAGTCCAATCCTGGATGGCCTGAACCTTAACCGGATCCATCTCGATAGTAGAAGGGGAAAAGATGAACCCCAAAAATGAAACTTTCTGCACACCGAAGAGACACTTTGATCCCTTCACGAACAAGGAATTAGCACGCAGTACCTGGAAAACCATTCTGACTTGCTTCACATGAGACTCCCAATCATCTGAGAAGATCAAAATGTCATCCAAGTAAACAATCAAGAATTTATCCAGATACTCACGGAAAATGTCATGCATAAAAGACTGAAAAACAGATGGAGCATTGGCAAGTCCGAACGGCATCACCAGATACTCAAAATGACCCTCGGGCGTATTAAATGCCGTTTTCCATTCATCTCCCTGCCTGATTCTCACCAGATTATACGCACCACGAAGATCAATCTTAATAAACCAACTAGCCCCCTTAATCCGAGCAAACAAGTCAGAAATCAATGGCAAGGGATACTGAAACTTAACAGTGATCTTATTAAGAAGGCGGGAATCAATACACGGTCTTAGCGAACCATCCTTCTTGGCTACAAAAAAGAACCCTGCTCCCAATGGTGACGACGATGGGCGAATATGTCCCTTCTCCAGGGACTCCTTCACATAACTGCGCATAGCGGTGTGTTCAGGTACGGACAAATTAAATAAACGACCCTTAGGGAATTTACTACCAGGAATCAAATCGATAGCACAATCACAATTCCTATGCGGAGGAAGGGCATCAGACTTGGACTCTTCAAATACATCCTGAAAGTCCGACAAGAACTCTGGGATGTCAGAAGGAATGGATGACGAAATAGACAAAAATGGAACATCACCATGTACTCCCTGACAACCCCAGCTGGTTACCGACATAGAGTTCCAATCCAATACTGGATTATGGGTTTGTAGCCATGGCAACCCCAACACGACCACATCATGCAAATTATGCAGTACCAAAAAGCGAATAACTTCCTGATGTGCAGGAGCCATGCACATGGTCAGCTGGGCCCAGTACTGAGGCTTATTCTTGGCCAAAGGTGTAGCATCAATTCCTCTCAACGGAATAGGACACCGCAAAGGCTCCAAGAAAAATCCACAACGTTTAGCATAATCCAAATCCATCAGATTCAGGGCAGCGCCTGAATCCACAAACGCCATGACAGAATATGATGACAAAGAGCACATTAAGGTAATGGACAAAAGGAATTTGGACTGTACAGTACCAATAACGGCAGAGCTATCGAACCGCCTAGTGCGTTTAGGACAATTAGAAATAGCATGAGTAGAATCACCACAATAGAAACACAGTCTGTTCAGACGTCTGTGTTCGTGCCGTTCTACTTTAGTCATAGTCCTGTCGCACTGCATAGGCTCAGGCTTACTCTCAGACAATACCGCCAGATGGTGCACAGATTTACGCTCGCGCAAGCGACGACCGATCTGAATGGCCAAGGACATCGACTCATTCAAACCAGCAGGCATAGGAAATCCCACCATTACATCCTTAAGAGCTTCAGAGAGACCCTTTCTGAACAAAGCCGCTAGTGCAGATTCATTCCACAGAGTGAGTACTGACCATTTTCTAAATTTCTGACAATATACTTCTACATCATCCTGACCCTGGCATAAAGCCAGCAGATTTTTCTCAGCTTGATCCACTGAATTAGGCTCATCGTAAAGCAATCCCAGCGCCTGGAAAAATGCATCAACATTACTCAATGCAGAATCTCCTGGTGCAAGAGAAAACGCCCAGTCCTGTGGGTCGCCGCGCAAAAAAGAAATAATAATCAAAACCTGTTGAATAGGATTACCAGAAGAATGAGGTTTCAAGGCCAAAAATAGCTTACAATTATTTCTGAAGCTCAGGAACTTAGTTCTGTCACCAAAAAACAAATCAGGAATCGGAATTCTTGGTTCTAGCATCGATTTCTGATCAATAGTATCTTGAATCTTTTGTACATTTACAACGAGATTATCCATTGAGGAGCACAGAGCCTGAATATCCATGTCCACAGCTGTGTCCTGAAGCACTCTAATGTCTAGGGGAAAAAAAAGACTGAAGACAGAGCTAAGAAAAAAAAATGATGTCAGGATTTCTTTTTTCCCTCTATTGGGAATCATTGGTGTGGCTCCTTGTACTGTTATGGCTGGCAATCAGGCAACACAGCGTGCAGTAATCAGCGCACATACAGAGATCTGGCAATAACCCAAAACAATAGGACGAACTCTGAGACGTGGAATCTCTGTAGACTGCAGTACCTGATCTATCCTCACACAACTGGAAGCAGCAGTGGATTGCGCCTATCAACTACCTATGCAACTCGGCACTGCCTGAGGAGCTGACTAGCCTGAAGATAGAAATACAAGCCTGACTTACCTCAGAGAAATACCCCAAAGGAATAGGCAGCCCCCACATATAATGACTGTTAGCAAGATGAAAAGACAAACGTAGGAATGAAATAGATTCAGCAAAGTGAGGCCCGATATTCTAGACAGAGCGAGGATAGCAAAGAGAACTATGCAGTCTACAAAAAACCCTAAAATGAAAACCACGCAAAGGGGCAAAAAGACCCACCGTGCCGAACTAACAGCACGGCGGTGCACCCCTTTGCTTCTCAGAGCTTCCAGCAAAAGATAATAACAAGCTGGACAGAAAAAACAGAAAACAAACTAGAAGCACTTATCTAGCAGAGCAGCAGCAGGCCCAAGGAAAGATGCAGTAGCTCAGATCCAACACTGGAACATTGACAAGGAGCAAGGAAGACAGACTCAGGTGGAGCTAAATAGCAAGGCAGCCAACGAGCTCACCAAAACACCTGAGGGAGGAAGCCCAGAGACTGCAATACCACTTGTGACCACAGAAGTGAACTCAGCCACAGAATTCACAACAGACCTCAGACTTGGCCGAAGGTTCATCTTCCAACAAGACAATGACCCTAAGCACACAGATAAAATAACAAAGGAGTGGCTTCAGAACAACTCTCTGACCATTCTTGACTGGCCCAGCCAGAATAGTTGTAGCATGATGATTATTTTTTATTAGATTTTCTCTATCAATTACTGATAACAAAGTCTGCATCACATATCTAAGGGGTCTAAATTTATGGAAATATGTTCTTGTGATCAAGCACTCACCATTATTCCTAGGTATTTAAACAAATTTACTATTTATATGTGTGCATGCTCTATTGCAAAGGAGGAAGGCAGAGGATCCACTGGGAGAATGAATTTTTCCCAGCCAATAAAAAGACTTGAGCAGGACCAGAATTAATTCATCACAGAGAATACTAGCTTCATGGCCATCACTACATGCCCTAGAAAGAGCAGCATGTCATTAGTGTAAAGTGACACACGTTTCTCCAGGAAATCACACTTAAACCCTTGTATTGCAATTGAAGAGCTGATACGACAAGGCTTTATTGCTAAAATGAAGAGACGGGGCAAAAGCGGACAACTCTGTTGGCTTTCCCACCTCCAATGCAAATCTACTATATAATTGTCTAAGGGTCACTTCCGTCTGTCCTTCTGTTTGTCGCGGATATTAATTGGTCGCGGCCTCTGTCATGGAAATCCAAGTCGCTGATTGGTCGTGGCAAAACGCCCACGACCATTGCCACGACCAATCAGCAACGACCATAGTCTGGCAGCAAAATGGCTGCTGCTTTACTGCCCTGCTGTGCGCTCACACAGGGTTAATGCCCGCAGTCCGTTAATGCAGCTATTAACCCTGTGTGACCAACTTTTTACTATTGATGCTGCGCATGCAGCATCAATAGTAAAAAGATCTGTTACAGATAATAACAATAAAAAAAAAGGTTATTCTCACTTTCCGAGGTCGCATGCTGTCCTCGGCAGTGCAAGTGGCAGGTTCCAGTGCCAAGGATGCTATGCGAGAAGGACCGGCCATGACGTCACGATCATGTGACCGCGATGTCATCACAGGTCCTGCGCTCATACCAACCCTGGGACCGGAAGCTGCCGCAGGCACCGAACACAGGGCCAGGACTTCAAGGGGCCTTCGGAAGGTGAGTATATGTTTATTTTTTATTTTAAGTCTTTTTTAACCACGCATATAGTGCCCACATTGCTCTATACTGCACAGGCTGTTATATACTACATCTCTGTGCTATAGACTACGTAGCTGGGCAATATACAATGTGACTGTCCAATATACTACCTGGCTGTGCAATGTACTACGTGGCTCTGCTATATACTACGTGGCTGACCAATATACTACATACCTGTGCAATACACTACGTGGCTATGTTATATACTATGTAGCTCTGCTATGTACTACATACGCTGTGTTATATACTACGTCGGTTGGGTTATATACTACATCACTGTGCAATATAGTACGTAGCCTGTGCTATATACTATCTACATATTCTAAAATACCCGATACGTTAGAATCGGGCCACCATCTAGTTAATTAAATAAATCACTAGCATTTGGTGATTTATAAATCATCTTAACAAAAGACACAAGCACAGGTTCGAACCCCATTTCTCCCTAAAAAAGTTCACGATGAATTCAATTGTTATTGAGAGCATAGAGTGAAAGAAGAGGCTGCATTCCAGAATCAGCCAATCTCATCAGCAGATGGAGGATCAGACTGTTGAGATTAACATACATAGTAACATAGTTAGTAAGGCCGAAAAAAGACATTTGTCCATCCAGTTCAGCCTATATTCCATCATAATAAATACCCAGATCTACGTCCTTCTACAGAACCTAATAATTGTATGATACAATATTGTTCTGCTCCAGGAAGACATCCAGGCCTCTCTTGAACCCCTCGACTGAGTTCGCCATCACCACCTCCTCAGGCAAGCAATTCCAGATTCTCACTGCCCTAACAGTAAAGAATCCTCTTCTATGTTGGTGGAAAAACCTTCTCTCCTCCAGACGCAAAGAATGCCCCCTTGTGCCCGTCACCTTCCTTGGTATAAACAGATCCTCAGCGAGATATTTGTATTGTCCCCTTATATACTTATACATGGTTATTAGATCGCCCCTCAGTCGTCTTTTTTCTAGACTAAATAATCCTGCTCCAGCAGATTGACTGCTGTGGATTTGTGATAACCTGAATCAACCCGTTAGCCAGAATTGTATCTATCATTTTGATGTCTACGGGTATTAGTGAGAACGATCTATAAGAGGTGCGGTCTTTCCCCGGTTTCAATAAAAGGACTGGTATAAGAGAGATGCCCTAATGTGGCTACCAGGTACACATGAATTGGCCAATTTATGCGCTAAACACTCTCATTTTTTCATATTTCTAGTGCAGTAATGTAGTTCAACTTTCATGTTTGCATGTTTTAACGCTACAGTGTGCTGCCTTATTTATTTGACTGTGTACGAGTTGGTGACTCTAGGTTCAGCACCTGTTCACACTTGGTTTGGATGCGACGGTCTGTTTTTTAAAATTTGTATTCACTAGCCTTCTGACCGAGCACTCCGCCTCCTAGCCATAGGTGTTTTAATCGCAGCAGGTCCATTACCCCTCCACAGAGAGAGAGAAATTTAGTCTAAGAAGAGGTTTCACAGGTACCCATTCAGATGAAGACATTTATTCTCAGCGAGGAAAGGAAAGTGTAGGACCTGGTATAAGAGAGATGCCCTAATGTGGCTACCAGGTACACATGAATTGTCCAATTTATGCGCTAAACGCTCTCATTTTTTGATATTTCTAGTGCAGTAATGCAGTTCAACTTTCATGTTTGCATGTTTTAGCGCTACAGTGTGCTGCCTTATTTATTTGACTGTGTACGAGTTGGTGACTCTAGGTTCAGCACCTGTTCACACTTGATCTATGTTTGGATGTGACGGTCAGTTTTTTTAAATTTGTATTCACTAGCCTTCTGACTGAGCACTCCGCCTCCTTGCCACAGGTATTTTAATCGCAGCAGGTCCATTACCCCTCCAGAGTGAGAGAAATTTAGTCTAAGAAGAGGTTTCACAGGTACCCATTCAGATGAAGACATTTATTCTCAGCGAGGAAAGGAAAGTGTAGGACCTGGTATAAGAGAGATGCCCTAATGTGGCTACCAGGTACACATGAATTGTCCAATTTATGCGCTAAACGCTCTCATTTTTTGATATTTCTAGTGCAGTAATGCAGTTCAACTTTCATGTTTCATGTTTGCATGTTTTACCGCTACAGTGTGCTGCCTTATTTATTTGACTGTGTACGAGTTGGTGACTCTAGGTTCAGCACCTGTTCACACTTGATCTATGTTTGGATGTGACGGTCAGTTTTTTTAAATCTGCTATATACTACGTGGCTGACCAATATACTACGTACCTGTGCAATACACTACGTGGATATGTTATATACTATGTAGCTCTGCTATATACTACGTATGTTGTGTTATATACTATGTCGGTTGTTATATACTACGTCACTGTGCAATATAGTACGTAGCCTGTGCTATATACTACCTACATATTCTAGAATACTTGATACGTTAGAATCGGGCCACCATCTAGTTAATTAAATAAATCACTAGCAGTTGGTGATTTATAAATCATCTTAACAAAAGGCACAAACACAGGTTCGAACCCCATTTCTCCCTAAATAAGTTCACGATGAATTCCATTGTTATTGAGAGCATAGAGTGAAAAAAGAGGCTGCATTCCGGAATCAGCCAAACTCATCAGCATATGGAGGATCAGACGTCTGAGATTGACTGCTGTGGATTTGTGATAACCTGAATCAACCCGTTAGCCAGAATTGTATCTATCATTTTGATGTCTACTGGTATTAGTGAGAACGATCTATAAGAGGTGCGGTCTTTCCCCGGTTTCAATAAAAGGACTTTAAATGCCTCTGTCATGAAGTCCAACAGACATCCCTACCCTGCTGCTTCCTGGAAACTTTCAACAAACGTGGCAATAACATTTTACCATATACTTTCTACAGTTCTCCTAAAAGGCCAATGTGAAGACACAGAATTGTATCTTAATTAGCTAATAAATTGTGTAGGCCCAGAATCATAAACTGTTTGTCACAATTCAAGTGGCGAGTGACCTGAGACCAGGGGGCACCTTTCCTGGCCCTAACCCTGTTCCCCGGGATACTTCAGATGGCGAAGATACTGGGGCCTCCGCCCCTGCCTTATCTCCTACAACAGCTCTACGTCTGCCCCCTTCCCCCACCTGGGGAAGAGAGGTGCTACTGTGTACCACAGTACACCAACCCGACATACAGGGGGACAGAGACAAGGGTAAAAAAAAAACTCCACACACACACACAAAATATACACTCACATATAACAGAGGTATACACCAGGGTGTGTGGGGTAGGGGAGGAAAGTATAACTGGAAAGGATAAGGAATTTCCAAGCGTACAAACCAAGCGACAGTCGCAAATAAATACCTCCAGCTCTCCTTTTCCACACCAGCTCCTCTCTCTCCAGATCTATGTAGCTAATGCTAACTCAAACAAGGACCTGGTAATCAAGCCCAGCTTTTATAGGGAAGAGGAGTGGGTAACCAAGCACAGCTGAATGCAGGAATCTCCAACATGACCGATTAACCCCTGTTCGGCTGAAAGAAACAAACACATTTAATACACTGGAGAAGTGCTTCTTCTCAGCGGCGGAGTAAGAGCCACCAGACGCTGCGGTCTTCTGGCTCCGCTCTGTTACTGTAACCCCGTGACACTGTTGTCTGAAGTATTGACTCTTGTAGGATGAATATTTACCTCTAATATTATCTCCTACACTTTATTTTCTATTATTTTTGCAAAACAGTAATGGATGGCTACTGAGCAATGATGTTTGCTGATATGTTTATTAGATGCATTGTCCTTGCCTGCCAGTTTGTCTGCATTCTAAACAGAGGAGGAAAATCCATGCAAATAGTTTAAATAATCAAGTAATGCTACTTGATCTCATCACCATTCTTCCCACTATCTGTGATGCTGGATTGAAGGACACTTGTTAAATCTATAAATAGGTTAGATGTCTGTTATGGACCTGGTGGTTAGGAGCACCAGGAACGACCTGATGGTTAAACTCACACAAGACAAGCTCTGGGAAGTGGGAACTCTGCTGACCGCAACCCCTAATCCTATCACACAACTAGAAATAGCTGTGGAGCGTACCTAACACGGCCTAGACGCCTCTTCACAGCCTAAGAGCTAACTAGCCCTAGAAATAGAAAAAAAAGCCTACCTTGCCTCAGAGAAATTCCCCAAAGGAAAAGGCAGCCCCCCACATATATTGACTGTGAGTAAAGATGAAAGTCACAAACACAGAAATGAAACAGGTTTCAGCAAAGAGAGGCCCGACTTACTAAACAGACTGAGGATAGGAAAGGTATCTTTGCGGTCAGCACAAAAAACTACAAAAAGACCACGCAGAGTGTGCAAAAAGACCTCCGCACCGACTCACGGTGCGGAGGTGCCACTCTGCATCCCAGAGCTTCCAGCTAGCAAAACAAAATCATGATAGCAAGCTGGACCAGAAAACAATGAACAAATAATAACTAGCAGGGACTTAGCTTCTGCTGGAGTAGACAGGGCACCAGAAAGATCCAAGAGCGAACTGAACCAGTACAAGAACATTGACAGCTGGCATGGAGTAACGATCTGAGTGGAGTTAAATAGAGCAGCCAGCCAACGAATAAACTCCGTCACCTGTGGAAGGAACCTCAGAAGCAGCAGCACCACTCACAGCCACCAGAGGGAGTCCATGGACAGAACTCGCCGAAGTACCATTCATGACCACAGGAGGGAGTTCGATAACAGAATTCACAATAGTACCCCCCCTTGAGGAGGGGTCACCGAACCCTCACCAGAGCCCCCAGGCCGATCAGGACGAGCCAAATGAAAGGCACGAACTAGATCGGCAGCATGAACATCAGAGGCAAAACCCCAGGAATTATCTTCCTGACCATAACCCTTCCACTTGACCAGGTACTGGAGCTTCCGTCTCGAAATACGAGAATCCAAAATCTTCTCCACCACATACTCCAACTCCCCCTCGACCAACACCGGGGCAGGAAGATCAACGGAGGGAACCATAGGCGCCACGTATCTCCGCAATAACGACCTATGGAACACATTATGGATGGCAAAAGAAGCTGGAAGGGCCAAACGAAATGACACAGGATTGAGAACTTCAGAAATCTTATACGGACCAATGAAACGAGGCTTAAACTTAGGAGAGGAAACCTTCATAGGAACATGACGAGACGACAACCAAACCAAATCCCCAACACGAAGTCGGGGACCAACACAGCGCCGGCGGTTAGCGAAACGTTGAGCCTTCTCCTGGGACAATGTCAAATTGTCCACCACATGGGTCCAAATCTGCTGCAACCTGTCCACCACAGTATCCACACCAGGACAGTCCGAAGACTCAACCTGCCCTGAAGAGAAACGAGGATGGAAACCAGAATTACAGAAAAAGGGCGAAACCAAAGTAGCCGAGCTGGCCCGATTATTAAGCAGAAACAAAGCATCTCAGATATGTTTCCAAAGTCTGATTAGTTCGTTCGGTTTGGCCATTTGTCTGAGGATGGAAAGCCGAAGAAAAAGACAAATCAATGCCCATCTTAGCACAAAAGGACCGCCAAAACCTCGAAACGAACTGGGAACCTCTGTCCGAGACTATGTTCTCCGGAATGCCATGCAAAACGAACCACATGCTGGAAAAACAATGGCACCAAATCAGAGGAGGAAAGCAATTTAGACAAGGGTACCAAATGGACCATCTTAGAGAAGCGATCACAAACCACCCAAATGACCGACATCCTTTGAGAGACAGGGAGATCTGAAATAAAATCCATGGAAATATGCGTCCAGGGCCTCTTCGGGACCGGCAAGGGCAAAAGCAACCCACTGGCACGAGAACAGCAGGGCTTAGCC
Source organism: Ranitomeya imitator (assembly GCF_032444005.1). Taxonomy (NCBI): domain Eukaryota; kingdom Metazoa; phylum Chordata; class Amphibia; order Anura; family Dendrobatidae; genus Ranitomeya; species Ranitomeya imitator. Next base: position 341,636,410 of record NC_091287.1, read on the forward strand.
CGAGCACAAGTCCCACAGGACTGCACAAAAGAACGCACATCCCGTGACAAAGAAGGCCACCAAAAGGATCTAGCCACCAAATCTCTGGTACCAAAGATTCCCGGATGACCCGCTAACATAACTCGACTAGTCCATCTATCAGGGACAAACAGTTTCTTCGCTGGACAATGGTCAGGTCTATCAGCCTGAAATTTCTGCAGCACACGCCGCAAATCAGGGGAGATGGCAGACAAAATTACCCCCTCTTTGAGAATACCCGCCGGCTCAGGAATATCCGGAGAGTCAGGCACAAAACTCCTTGACAGGGCATCAGCCTTCACATTCTTAGAGCCCGGAAGGTACGAAACCACAAAATCGAAATGGGAGAAAAACAGCGACCATCGAGCCTGTCTAGGATTCAACCGTTTGGCAGACTCGAGATAAGTCAAATTCTTGTGATCCGTCAAGACCACCACGCGATGCTTGGCTCCTTCAAGCCAATGTCGCCACTCCTCGAATGCCCACTTCATGGCCAACAACTCTCGATTGCCAACATCATAATTGCGCTCAGCAGGCGAAAATTTTCTAGAAAAGAAGGCACATGGTTTCATCACCGAGCAATCAGAACTTCTTTGCAACAAAACAGCCCCTGCTCCAATCTCAGAAGCATCAACCTCAACCTGAAACGGAAGTGAAACATCTGGCTGGCACAACACAGGGGCAGAAGAAAAACGACGCTTCAACTCCTGAAAAGCCTCTACAGCCGCAGAGGTCCAATTGACCACATCAGCACCTTTCTTGGTCAAATCAGTCAACGGTTTAGCAACACTAGAAAAATTAGTGATGAAGCGACGGTAAAAATTAGCAAAGCCCAGGAACTTCTGCAGGCTCTTCACAAATGTCGGCTGAGTCCAATCATAAATGGCCTGAACTTTAACAGGGTCCATCTCGATAGTAGAAGTGGAAAAAATGAAACCCAAAAATGAAACCTTCTGAACTCCAAAGAGACATTTCGACCCCTTCACAAACAAGGAATTCGCACGAAGGACCTGGAACACCATTCTGACCTGCTTCACATGAGACTCCCAATCATCCGAAAAGACCAAAATATCATCCAAATATACAATCATGAATCTATCCAGGTACTCTCGGAAGATGTCATGCATAAAGGACTGAAACACAGATGGAGCATTAGAAAGCCCGAATGGCATAACCAGGTACTCAAAATGGCCCTCAGGCGTATTAAATGCTGTTTTCCATTCATCGCCCTGTTTAATTCGCACAAGATTATACGCCCCTCAAAGATCTATCTTGGTGAACCAACTAGGCCCCTTAATCCGAGCAAACAAATCAGACAGCAGCGGCAAAGGGTACTGAAATTTGACTGTGATCTTATTAAGAAGGCGGTAATCAATACAAGGTCTCAAAGAGCCATCCTTCTTGGCCACAAAAAAGAACCCTGCTCCCAACGGTGATGACGACGGGCGAATATGACCTTTCTCCAAGGATTCCTTTATATAACTCCGCATAGCGGCGTGCTCTGGCACAGATAAATTAAACAGTCGGCCCTTAGGATACTACCAGGAATCAAATTAATAGCACAATCGCAATCCCTATGAGGAGGTAGGGCACCGGATTTGGGCTCTTCAAATACATCCCGGTAATCTGACAAAAACTCAGGGACTTCAGAAGGAGTGGAAGATGAAATTGACAGCAATGGAACATCACCATGTACCCCCTGACAACCCCAGCCGGACACAGACATAGATTTCCAATCCAAAACTGGATTATGGACCTGTAGCCATGGCAACCCTAAAACGACCACATCATGCAGATTATGCAACACCAAAAAGCGAATATCCTCCTGATGTGCAGGAGCCATGCACATGGTCAATTGAGTCCAGTACTGAGGCTTATTCTTGGCCAAAGGCGTAGCATCAATTCCTCTCAATGGAATAGGATGCTGCAAGGGCTCCAAGAAAAAACCACAGCGCCTGGCAAACTCCAAGTCCATCAAATTCAGGGCAGCGCCTGAATCCACAAATGCCATAACAGAATAGGACGACAGAGAGCAAATCAGAGTAACGGACAAAAGAAATTTAGACTGTACCGTACCAATGGTGGCAGACCTAGCAAACCGCTTAGTGCGCTTAGGACAATCGGAGATAGCATGAGTGGAATCACCACGGTAAAAACACAGCCCATTCCGACATCTGTGTTCTTGCCGTTCAACTCTGGTCAAAGTCCTATCACACTGCATAGGCTCAGGCCTATGCTCAGAGAATACCACCAAATGGTGCACAGCTTTGCGCTCACGCAAGCGCCGATCGATCTGAATGGCCAAGGACATAGACTCATTCAGACCAGCAGGCGTGGGAAATCCCACCATGACATCCTTAAGGGCTTCAGAAAGACCCTTTCTGAAAATTGCCGCCAGGGCACACTCATTCCACTGAGTAAGCACAGACCACTTTCTAAACTTCTGACAGTACACCTCCGCTTCATCCTGACCCTGACACAAAGCCAGCAAGATTTTCTCTGCCTGATCCACTGAATTAGGTTTATCATAAAGCAATCCAAGCGCCAGAAAAAACGCATCTACATCACGCAATGCAGGATCTCCTGGCGCAAGGGAAAATGCCCAGTCTTGAGGGTCACCACGCAACAAGGAAGTAATGATTTTTACTTGTTGAACGGGGTCACCAGAGGAGCGGGGTTTCAAAGCTAGAAACAATTTACAATTATTTTTGAAATTCAGGAACTTAGATCTATCTCCAGAAAACAAATCAGGAATTGGAATTCTAGGCTCTAACATCGGATTCTGAACCACAAAATCTTGAATGTTTTGTACCCTTGCAGTGAGATGATCTACACAAGAGGACAGACCTTGAATGTCCATATCTACACCTGTGTCCTGAACCACCCAAAGGTTAAGGGGAAAAGAAAGACAAAATACACTGCAAAGAAAAAAAAATGGTCTCAGAACTTCTCTTATCCCTCTATTGAGATGCATTAATACTTTGGGCCAGCTGTACTGTTATGGACCTGGTGGTTAGGAGCACCAGGAACGACCTGATGGTTAAACTCACACAAGACAAGCTCTGGGAAGTGGGAACTCTGCTGACCGCAACCCCTAATCCTATCACACAACTAGAAATAGCTGTGGAGCGTACCTCTTCACAGCCTAAGAGCTAACTAGCCCTAGAAATAGAAAATAAAGCCTACCTTGCCTCAGAGAAATTCCCCAAAGGAAAAGGCAGCCCCCCACATATATTGACTGTGAGTAAAGATGAAAGTCACAAACACAGAAATGAAACAGGTTTCAGCAAAGAGAGGCCCGACTTACTAAACAGACTGAGGATAGGAAAGGTATCTTTGCGGTCAGCACAAAAAACTACAAAAAGACCACGCAGAGTGTGCAAAAAGACCTCCGCACCGACTCACGGTGCGGAGGTGCCACTCTGCATCCCAGAGCTTCCAGCTAGCAAAACAAAATCATGATAGCAAGCTGGACCAGAAAACAATGAACAAATAATAACTAGCAGGGACTTAGCTTCTGCTGGAGTAGACAGGGCACCAGAAAGATCCAAGAGCGAACTGAACCAGTACAAGAACATTGACAGCTGGCATGGAGTAACGATCTGAGTGGAGTTAAATAGAGCAGCCAGCCAACGAATAAACTCCGTCACCTGTGGAAGGAACCTCAGAAGCAGCAGCACCACTCACAGCCACCAGAGGGAGTCCATGGACAGAACTCGCCGAAGTACCATTCATGACCACATGAGGGAGTTCGATAACAGAATTCACAACAGATGCCTCTGTATAAAGAGACTCAGAGACAGAGAGATGGAGAGACAGCCAGAAAGATTCTGCCAAGACATCCATGCATTCAAATGACCAGAGATAGGACACAGCCATTTTATATCATGGCTCCATCATGAGGGACATGGATCTATCATTCTACAGGAAACAACCTAGGGGTTTTCGGTCCCTGTTGGAAGAATACAGATCTGCTCCATTGACCAACGCTGAACCATGGATTCGTTTGAGAGGCCAGGTTGTGACTCTCAGATTAACTGGCCTTGTACCTCAATTGACTGTCATCTTCCTATGCTTATCGTTACCTACTCTATGTGTGCATGTCACAGATGGAGTAACAGACCTTGGAAGATGAAGCCAGGTTGTGATCCTCGGGTCAATTATACCTTGTATGAACTCAAAGGACGGTTATCTTCCTACGCTCGTCGTTACCTCCTCTCTGTGTGCGTGCCACAGGTGGGATAGCGACCTTGGAAGATCTGAAGTCAAAGAGATAGCAGAAGGGTGAGACTCTGTACTGTGCACAATCTTGGGTACTGTGCTGGGACTGTTCTATGTGTTATTTGCATGTTTTGTGGTTCAATATAGCATCGTCACACTGTTTTACCCTCACTCTGTGTTATTTAAGTAGTTTCACACCCACGTTGAAGGGAGAGCGGGCATTTGATGGGATGATCCCTGGTCCATGCGGTTTCGGCTAGCGGACCCGGGAATCCTAGGGACCACCTGTGTCTCCACAGCCGATCAAACTTTTTTATTTTTGAATGACTGTAATGTCTTCTCTGGTACTATCTACTTCCTCTAGTGTAAATGGTTACACTTAACTAACTCTAGACCCAGATAATAACTGGGACAGAAATTCCAGGCAAACAGTGAATTATCTTAGAGGAATGTAATTGGGGATAGAATCTTTGGAAGACAATTTCTGGACTATCTCCCATTATTTCCCCAGGCTCTAATGCTTATGTCATTATGTGCGTCATTCCATCTTGTATTTTAATGATGGTTCCAAATAAGTGACCTGCGCTGCCCCGCTCTACACCTGGCACCCACGTCGATCAGCTGTACCCAGCAACAGCCAGTAGTGATCAGTTGTGCAGCGAAACACCCCAGCTCCATGAACTCTGTAGTGGTCGCAGTGGATCCACCTCTATTCATTTCAAAAGGGGCAGAGGTGCAGGTTGAAGAAGCTGTGCTCGCCAACTTTGCAACTGATTACATCCAGCCGCCACCGACATTGGGAAAAGCCAATTGGTGGCTGTGCGCAGTGTTGCAACCCCACCAATCGATATTGATGAGCTAGCCTAAGGATAGGCCACCAACATAACATTTCGGATAACCCTTTTATTTATGCGAAAGTTCATTATAAATGTCACATCATCTAAATGAAAAAAACAAAAATATGAATGTTTTATTTTTATGTAAAAATATCACAAGAAATGTATTGTCTGGGCTACATATTAATGCTTTCAACCATACAACTTTCATTTTGAGGTAACGGATTGGAGTGTAGAAGATCAATTCTAACTAAGAGGAATATGTGAATGAAATCAGCAAGATATTAAAAGTGTGTATGTTGACATATGTTGTGTTCACAATATTTTTGTAATATAATGATGCATATAAGAGATCTTTAAATGTTAGTTCTCAGTAACTTCATAGGAAACAGGAAGGTTGTTTATAGCATCGATCATACTTTGTACCATATGCTCCATCATTAACCATCTGGATTGGAAGGTTGCGCTCCCCATGTGGGGTGTTACAATAGCATTTCTGAGGTTTAGAAGTGGGTGATTTCTAGAAGGAATGCAAAGGAAACAAATTAAAAAACAAGCTGACAAAATCTAAAAAGATCTCCAGTAGAAACTAAAAAAAACTTTGTTGACAAGGGGAATTTTATCAGACTTTTCATTTGTGGCAGTCACTACCATAGCGTGACTATATACTTTACTCAGCGTTTATTTTGTGCTTCAAAGTTTCTTTCTTAGTTAATATGTCAAGTGATCATTTTGTGCTGTGCTAGTAACTTTACAGTACTTTTCGAGTTTTGTCAGTTGTGCCATAGATAGAAAAGAGCTGCATACAAGGCTATTATTCCCTTCAAAACCATATACCGTAGTATGTCTGTGAAAGGCCTGTGCTTACATGTGGCTCGGTTGTGCTATACTTCTGGCACCATGGCTCCTTTGGCTGAGTCGTGATGAGAGGGGCATGGTATGAGACCACTATGGCCGTCACAAAGAGCGGCAGCACCATTGGAGGCTCAACACTAAACACCAGGGAACCACTAAATGAGTACTGTATGTTTTCATTTTTTTTACTACAACCCCAATTCCAAAAAACTTGAGATGCTGTTTAAAATGTAACTAAACAAGAATGCAATGATTTGGAAATCTCTTATAGCAATATTTTGTAATGGTCTGTAAATATGTGGGAAGTGAGATCAATTGCTGGAGTTTTGGGGAGAGGACAGTTGTCCCATTTTTCCGTGATGTGGGATTTTTTCTGCTTAATCTTTTTCTTCTATTCTGGATTTTTCATTTCATAATGCGGCAAATGCTTTCTGCTGGTGTAAGGTCTGGACTGCAGGAGGTCAAATCATCAGCCCAACTCTTCTTTTGGAAGGCGTGTTGTGAAGGCTGTAGTATTTGGCTTAGCATTGTCTTGCTGAGACATAAAAGGCCTTTCCTGGAATAGACGCTATCTGGATATGAGTATATGTTGTTCTAAAACAGGGGTGGGGAATCCTTTTTCTGCCAAGGGCCATTTGGATATTTATACCATCCTTTGCGGGCCGCACAAACTCCGCCCACCAAGTACATCCTGACTCTGGCACTGGTTTCAGGACGTAATCTTTCATTGCATGCCCTTCAGTGTTCAGTAGTGAACACTGCGTGTGTGCTAACAGAGCAAGAAGAAATTAATGAGCTTGTGGCAATCAAAATACAGCTCCTTTCCTATGAATGCGGGCCCTGAGAATCTTGAGAATCTGCTCGGGGGCCTGATAAAAGGTCATCGAGGGCCATAAATGGCCCTGGGGCCCGAGGTTCCCCAACCCTGTTCTAAAACCTCTATATAATGTTTAGCATTGTTGCTGCATTTCAAGATGTGTACTCTATCCATGTCATAGACCCATACAATCAGACATGCAGGCTTTAGAACTGTGCACAGATAACAAGCTGGATGGTCCCTCTCCACTTGAGTTCCATAGGACATGGTGTTCGTGGTTTCCATAAAGAATTTAAAATTTTGATTCTTCTGACCACAGAACAGTTTTCCCTTTTGCTTCAGTCAATTTTAAATCAGCTTTGGCCCAGAGAAGACAGCAATGTTTCTGGGTTATGTTGATATTGGGCTTCTGCTTAACAAGATTCTGAGACTCTGCCTCTCTAGCATGCTCTTTTAATAACCAGTCGTGTTGAAAATTAACTGTCCAGCTGTTTTTCACCATTTGTAACCATTTACTTTTCCAGCATTTTGTTTACTCAAATTATTTAAGATGTGTTGCTGCCATCAATTTCTAAATGACTAGGACAACCACTTCCTAAAGTAAATGTTCGGCCCCGCTAAAATAATAAAGCCTATACTCGCCTTCTGTGCCAGCTCCATTCCAGCGGTGTCGGCACTCGCGCTCCTGGTTCTGTGATGCGGTGGAATGACACGTGATACTCGGCGGCCAATCAGTGCTGGCGTCACTGGCTCTGCCCTCAGCAAACTGATCATGAAGAGGAAGTCTGGGATGAGCTGGAGCCCAGACTTCCTCTTCATGTTCAGTTCGTATGAAGGAGGAGACAGTGTCGCCAGCGCTGATTGGGTGCCGGCGTCACATGTAAGGCCCAGGGAGAGCAAGTTCTGACACTGCGGGAATGGCTCCAGCACAGGAGGCGAGTATAGGCTTTTATTATTTTATCTTGGCTGAACATTTAGTTGAAGAAAGGGTTGTCCTAGTAGTGGACACCCCCTTTAATTTTTTCAAATTAAATGTTAAAATGCCTAACTTTCACCTTCGGATCTGTGTTCCAGGTTGTGTTGTGAATAAAATATAGTTAGAAGAGATTTCCAATTTATTGCATTCTTTACATTTTACATAGAGGTCCAACTTTTTTGGAATTGGGGTTGTAAATTGCCAGCTATTTAAAACATTTCATATGTCAGATAACCATTCTATTAAACCGTGTTAACACTGCAAAAGTTCAATAAGCAAATCAAGTAAAACATTGACTTATACTGTAAAACATAATGAAAAACAGAAAAGATGCCAGCACATTAAAAAAAATCTCTTTTATTCAGCCTTCATTTGCAGTTCACAAAGCCTTCAGTATTGCCTACTGTTAATAATTGACATCGATACAGATCTTAATGTAAAATGAGGGTTTATTCACTACGCAAGGTTATAAAATACTTATTATTTTTTAATTCATGTCACATATATACCATATTTTCTGGTGTATAAGATGACTGGGCGTATAAGACGACCCCCAACTTTTCCATATAAAATATGGAGTTTGGGATATACTCACCGTATAAGACGGGGGTCATCTTATACGCCCAGTCGTCTTATACGGCGTGTGCGGTGCGAATGGTTCCCAGGGTCTGGGGGAGAGGAGACTCTCCTTCAGGCTCTGGGATCAATATTCATGTAAAAAAAAAGAATAAAAATAAAAAATATGGATATACTTACCCTCCGACTGCCCCGGCTCTCAGCGGTGCAAGCTGCGGCCTCCGTTCCTAAGGATGCATTGAGCGAAGGACCTGAGATGACATCGTGGTCCCGCGACCGTGACGTCATCTCCGGCCTTCGCGCAATGGATCCTTGGGAACGGAGGCCACCACCGCTGAGAGCTGGGGGCCGTCGGAGGGTAAGTATATCCAGATTTTTTATTTTTATTCTTTTTTTTTTTTTACATGAATATGGATCCCAGGGCCTGAAGGAGAGTCTCCTCTCCTCCAGACCCTGGGAACCATCCAGGACAGCTCCCTGCACATGCCGTCCCCGGTGTATAAGACGACCCCCAACATTTGAGACGATTTTAAGGGGTTAAAAAGTCATCTTATACGCTGGAAAACACGGTACTTAAAGCAGTTAGTAATACAGCATTAGAAAAAGATAGATGCTTACCTCCACACCTGTCCACAGGTTGGGTGTGGTGCACAAGATTAGAAAAAAAATAGTTCCCTGTCCCTAGTCTTATACTTATCTGCCTCTATCTTCAGTTCTTCCTCGTGCCACTCTAGTCCCTTGCTGCCATCTTGTAATTGCGGCTGGTAAGTATAAAAGACTAGGGATAGGGAACTTTGATTAGTAGCACCACCCCAACACTGCAATAAAAAAACCCACACACTGGAGTGGTGATTTAAGCGAAAACAAATGCCCAAGTCAGTAGTTGCATATAGAACCTAGAGCATAAGAAGTGAACACTACGAATCCTTGAAAAGTAATATTCATTGAGTATACAAATATATATCTAATATGTGTAAAGTTAACAGCACAGGTGTCTCACAACAGAGGGACACAATCTAGACCTGCTCACAAAATGTATGACATATATACCATAACTAGATGGTGGCCCGATTCGAACGCATCGGGTATTTTAGAATATGCATGTCCACGTAGTATATTGCCCAGCCACGTAGTATATTGCCCAGCCACGTAGTATATTGCCCAGCCACGTAGTATATTGCACAGCGATGGAGTATACAGCACAGAGCCATGTAGTATACAGACTTAAAATAAAAATTAAACATATACTCACCCTCCGTTGAAGTCCTGGCCCTGTGTTCGGTGCACACGGCAGCTTCCGGTCATAGGGTTGGTAAGGGCGCAAGACCTGTGATGACGTTGCTGTCACATGACCGTGACATCATGGCAGGTCTTTCTCGCAGGGACTGTGATGACATCGCGGTCACATGACCATGACGTCATGGCAGGTCCTTGTCACATACCATCCTTGCCACCGGTACCTGCCGCTTGCATGGAGCGGTTACCGGAGCGTCGCGAGGAGTGGGAAAGGCGCCGGAATGTGAGTATATGATGATTTTTTATTTTTTTAATTATTTTTAACATTAGATCTTTTTACTATTGAGGCTGCATAGGCAACATCAATAGTAAAAAAGTTGGTCACACAGGGTTAATAGCAGCGTTAATGGAGTGCGTTACACTGCGGCATAACACGGTTTATTAGCGCTGCCATTAACCCTGTGTGAGCGCTGACTGGAGGGGAGTACGGAGCGGGCACTGACTGCGGGGAGGAAGGAGTGGCCATGTTGCCGCCGGACTGTGCCCGTCGCTGATTGGTCATGGCAATGGTCGTGGGCGTTTTGCCACGACCAATCAGCGACTTGGATTCCATGACAGACAGAGGCCGCGACCAATGAATATCCGGGACAGACAGAAAGACGGAGGTGACCCTTAAAACAATTATATAGTAGATACTAGGTAGGAAATGTGGATTAAATCCACGCTGTTGTAATAATAAGGTTCCAGTTGATAGTAGAATTAAACAGTGGTTTATTCGTGGTTTATTCAACGCTTTTCAAGGCTCTAATGGCCCCTTTTTCAGGAATACCAAATATAACATACAGAGACAGTGTGCTTACAATGTTTAAATACATGCAGGGTTCTAAAAACGGCGCCAAACAATCAAATGACGTATAATGTCAAAGTTCATAGTTGACAGACTGTTAACAAATCTTTATCAGCACAGAATTTATCATACGTATTGAAGATTACTCCCTAAATCACAAATCCATTTTTATTTACAGGATCTTGAGATAAAAAGAAAAAATAGGAAATGAATAAAAAAAGATAAATTTACTTGAGCTTAAATTTTTTATTGAGAACCTGCGAAGCAGTACGTTCAAGCAACAGAGTCGGCTGCGTAAAGCTCAGGCTACTGAGCCAAACAGTGGATCTCCTAAGGACGTACATGGCGAAAGACACTTTTTTGTTAGGTTGAAATACCACCTAGTGCTATTATTAAAATAATCTTTTTATTAAATTTTTGACATTTTATTAAATAATTAAAAATAAATTGTGTGTATTGATTTTTATTTTTTATTTTATTATTGATTTCCCTATATTATTGGTTCTCTAACTAAAGGATTGTGCTGTCTAGCTGCCTTTTCTTTCTCTGCAGCTACGAACGGAATAAGTCCCCCTCCCTTTCTCCTTGATAGGAATAACATTGTTTTTTGGATTTTACTCTAAAATTGATTAATTTTATGTACATAAAAATGACAATTAATCAATACCCCCGATTTATTTTTAATTATTTAATAAAATAAAAAAAAACAAACATTTAATAAAAAGAATATTTTAATAATAGCTCTAGGTAGTATTTCAACCTAACAAAAAAAGTGTCTTTCACCAAATACGTCCTTAGGAGATCCACTGTTTGGCTCAGTAGCCTGAGCTTTACGCAGCCGACTATGTTGCTTGAACGTACTGCTTCGCAGGTTCTCAATAAAAAATTTTTGGCAGTGCGGATTTAATCCACATTTCCAACCTAGTATATTGGTTGATATGGTCGGTGACCGGCCTGTGGACCTGCGGCAGCCGAAATCTTTGCAAGCTTGTATCCAGTATCACCAGGTGAACGACTTTCTTGGTGATTCCTTTATCTGTTTTGTGGGATAAGACCCTATTTGCGCTTTGTGTCTCCCCTTTTCTTTCAAGTACTAGATATAGTATAATATTACATGTTGGGGACTGGTATAAGCAATCCACACCACATCTTATGCAGTTCAAAGAACTAGTACTTGTGTCTGAAGTATAAACCCATGATAGTCTTAGAAATAGAGATACTACCTTGTAACAGTAGTACCAGCATCACAAGTGTGGGACAGGTCCAGTATCCTTCCACTCTTGATGCGCGTTTCATCCAGCTTCTTCAGGGGACATGTCATGGTTATACTTCGGACACTCGTACAAGTTCTTTCACTAATCCCCATCTTGTTATAATTAGGCTAAATGTGTCTTACATTTTATAAGCAGGTCTGTGTTGTGTCTCTCAGTTGTGAGGCACCTGTGATTTCACTTTACATACAGTATATTCTATACAGTATATTTTTTGTAGACTCAGATTTTCGTGTCTAGTTTACCGAGCAAAATCTTGCTGACAAGTTTGCTTTAAGGATTCCGAGTGTTCACTACTTCTGTTCTCGGTTCTAAGTGCAACTATTGACCTGAGCATTTGGTTTCATTAAGTATTCTGCGGTGCAATCCAGTACATGTGACAAGAACAATATAGAACAGGACATTTTTTGTTGATGCCGTAGTTTTAAGTCCATAGAATAGATTTATGGTTATAAAGAAAGCACAAATGCACATTAGAAATTGAGAAACTTAGTAATGGAAACCTCTATATACTTATGGTGTAGAGATATATCACTGATGTAAAATTAGGGAGTTGGGACTAAAAAAAAAAACAACACACATATAAAAATATTTTCAGAAATGTACTAACTTTTATGAAAAAAAAGTTAAAGATTTAACATTGATCTCTATGTGAAGCCTTCTACTACATACAAGTTGCTTTGCTAGGTTGATGGGCAGAAAGGTTTAGTGTCTGTTCACACACTGCATATACGTATTCAATGGCAAATGCAGTATAAATAGAGGACAATATAAATCGTCAAAACTACACAAGTTGAGTTAGCAGGCGATAACTTCATTGAACACTGGGAGACCACTAATAGAATCCATCATACTTTGAACCATATCTTCCATCATAAGGCGCAGAGTGCCACGGGTTGCAGTCCCCATGTGGGGCGCTAAAACAACATTGCTCATTTTAAGCAAAGGGTGATCTCTGGGGAAAAAGGTGAATTTAATTATACACACAATTCTCCAATCAGAAGAAACTTTTTAGAGATGACCAATGAAGATTTTTTTAAAATAAGTATTAAAAGAAATACTAAAACATACGAGCATAAGTAATTCATACATTTTCCAAAAGTGAAGTGACCCAGCTAACAGCAGGTGTTAATCTTCTGGCTAAGGATAACCATGGCACCTTCCAATAATCCTTGGCATCATATAAAGCAAGAGCTATGAGATCTCACAACTTTGACTAAAGCAGCGCTAAAAACCATCTCCGGCAGCTTATAATACATTTATATGAAAAAGTTTGGGCACCCCTATTAATCTTAAGCTTAATGTTTTATAAAAAAAATTCCAAGAAAAACACTTGCTTCCCACAGTAAAATTTGGTGGAGGTTCCATCATGGTTTGGGGCTGTGTGGCCAATGCCGGCACCGGGAATCTTGTTAAAGTTGAGCGACGCATGGATTCCTCTCAGTATCAGCAGATTCTTTACAATAATGTTCATGAATCAGTGACAAAGTTGAAGTTACGCAGGGGATGGATCTTTCAGCAAGACAATGATCCAAAACACCGCTCCAAATCTACTCAGGCATTCATGCAGAGGAACAATTACACTGTTCTGGAATGGCCATCCCAGTCCCCAGACCTGAATATCATTGAACATCTGTGGGATCATTTGAAGAGGGCTGTCCATGCTCGGCGACCATCAAACTTAACTGAACTGGAATTGTTTTGTAAAGAGGAATGGTCAAAAATACCTTCATCCAGGATCCAGGAACTCATTAAAAGCTACAGGAAGCGACTAGAAGCTGTTATTTTTGCAAAAGGAGGATCTACTAAATATTAATGTCACTTTTCTGGTGGGGTGCCCATAATTATGCACCTGTCAAATTTTGTTTGAATGCAGATTGCACATTTTCTGTTAGTACAATAAACGTCATTTCAAGGCAGAAACATTACTGTGTCCAGCAGTTATTAGATATATGAAACTGAAATAGCTGTTGCAAAAAAAAACAACTATTTTTATAAAACATTGAGCTTAAGATTAATAGGGGTGCCCAAACTTTTTCATATAACTGTATCATAGTCGTGGGATGGTCATGGTATGTAATAGATAGGTGCTAGGGCATGCCTGGATTCTCATTCCTGAAAGTAATGTACAAGTTCATAGACACCAAACATGTCTAGGTTCTTTTTTATCTAAGTGGTGAAAAAAAATTCCAAACTTTGTTAAAAAAAAATACAATTGCGCCATTTTCCAATACCTGTAGCTTCTCCACTTCTCGTGATCTCTAGTTGGGTGAAGGCTTATTTTTTGCATGCCGAGCTGACATTTTTAATGATACAATTTTGGTGCAGACACGATCTTTTGATTGCCCGTTATTGCATTTTAATGCAGTGTCACGGCGACTAAATAAACGTAATTCTTTCGGTTTGACTTTTTTCTCGCTACGCCGTTTAGCAATCAGGTTAATCTTTTTTATTGTTAGATCGGGCAATGCCAAATATGTGTTGGTTTGATTTTATTTTTATTGTTTTATTTTGAATGGGGCGAAAGGGGGGTGATTTGAACTTTTATATTTTTTTTATATTTTTTAAAACTTTTTTTTTTTTTTTTTTTTACTTTTGGCATGCTTCAATAGTCTCCATAGGAGACTAGAAGCTGCCACAACCCAATCGGCTCTGCTACACAGAGGCGATTTTCAGATCTCCTCTATATAGCAGATTTACTCACTTGCTATGAGCGCCGACCACTGGGTGGGGCTCACGGCAAGCCGGCACTGACAACCATAGAGTTCTCCAGGTGCCATGTCAGCACACTGGTGACCCGTGATCACGTGACGATGGTCATCATTGTGCGTATTACCGGCATGATTGCCGGAAGCGCGATTTAAATGCCGCTGTCAGAGTTTGACAGCGGCATTTAGCTGGTCAATAGCCGCGGGTGGATCTCGATTCTCAGGAAGTGGGAAATACAACAGCTGACCATATGGACTGCCTAGCATACAGAAGCCTTCAACACCTCATGCTCCACGCTGTCTTCAGCAGAAGCCTTAGGCTGGGGTCACACTTGCGAATGTGATGTGAGAAACTCGCAAGAGTCGCTCGCATCAATACTTGCAGTGCTGCCGGCACTCAGGACCGGAGCGTGCGGCTGCATGTATTTCTATGCAGCCGCACATTCCAGTCCTGAGTGCTGGCTGCAGTGCCAGGTATTGATGCACGAGTTTCTCGCATCACACTCACAAGTGTGACCCCGGCCTTGGAGTGAATCTAGCGGAACTTGGCAGAGTTGTGGCAGCCTTGTAGGCCTGGGATTTCTAGGCTTGATGATTGGCTGTACTTGTGCAATGAGTGATAACTCCCTTCCACAATGACTGTTACACTGGTTCCCACAATCATGGATCACTTTTATTTGGAAATGGGTGTAATAGCATAGTCCATCAATGATCACAAAGCGAGAATCAGAAAGCCTGAAAACTTTCTTTACCAAAATAACTTGTGGTCTTTCCTGATGAAGAAGTCTTTTATTATATACGTGTAGAATAAACCACTATCCATTTGACAATGTGGGATATGCATCTCATCATTGATCAGCAAGCGCGGAAATCATCCAAAAACCTCTCTTTTCTTTCATGGATATCGTTTGGTCATTTACTGACCCTTGGATCTGCTGCAGCTGATATGCTGTATTACATGCTTTATAGATACTCATAAAAGGCCAGTGTAATTTTGATTTTATTTATTCAGGCCCAAAGGAGGAAGCGATTGTGTGGAATAAGGAAGATCTGAGCCACCCGTGGTGTCGAGGATGATGCCCAGAAAGACCATGAATTGGGATTGCTTCTGGTGATTGATGACCCAAATGATAAGCTCCAGGAAATCCAAGGTGATTTAGAGACTGTACATGGCTTTTACCCAAAAGACTATAGTGCAAAATTCCACACTATTCACCCAAGTATGCAATTAAAGTTTCATTGATAAGTTAACATAGAAAGAACGGACAACATTTTGGTCTGTCCCAGACCTTGCTTATGGCCTTGGTCATGACCTCTGTCCTATGCTTCATAGCAGATACAGGGGTTGACTATATTTGCTTTGAAAAGGTGTCCATCTTCTTATCCAGGAGGTTACTGAGAAATGTTGCATTAGAAAGAGGTTAGGTGGTGCCCTTTAAAAAATGAGTGACCTGAGGATCCTCAAAAAATGAAACAAGTGATACAAAACCTCTTAAAGGAATGTGTGCACCTTGTCTAGGAATTTTCACTCTTTTGCAAGGAGAATATCAAAGTTTTTGTGTTTGCGAAAAACAACTTTCTGTCCGTGGTGCTAACAGAAGGAAACCACCACTTTGAAAGAATAGGTAAACTCATCATTAACTTGAAGGCTGTCCCTCACTTCCGACATGAGGTCCTGCATGGCCAAAGCCAGTTTAGTATCGTACTTGAACTCAGCATTTTAGTCAGAGGTGTCTGTTACAGAACCCCCCAGCATCAAGAATGTTATGCAGTATATGTATGTATAATAGTTTCCATGTGAAATGCATCAGTCCACAGGCTGCGCCCCTGGACAAGATATTCTCTTTCTGACCTCCCCCCACCTTTGTAATTCCCACAGTAAATAGCGGCAGGCTCCGGCCCCCTGCGGCTAATGTAATGTATGTCTGGCCAGCTGTTTTCCTATTGGCCTGTCCTGTGTATCTGTGTTATATATTCTATGTGCTGAAAATAAAGTGTGTTCTTTCAGACTGGAAATACGTGGGGTAGCAGTCAGCTTTTATATGCTCTCACGTAACCAAGGAATTCCAGCCAGCATCCTTCATTCAGAATCCAGCAAAAGCAGCGTGGACCTCCTGAAACACGGGGTGGTACTGAAAGAGGTACCCCAGCTTGTTAGACCCCGTTACACTGGTGGCAGACAGCGGGATCTGATACCCCTTCTACAGGATGAAAGGAATGAATGGAAGACAACTACCAGAAGTTAAAGAGGACTACATTAAAAGATCTGGTGGAAGCCCAAGGGTTAATCGCCAGCAACAAAACAAAAGCGGATTTGATAGCAGCCATCATGGAACACGACAGTGCAGCGCCCCCCAATGTGAACGTGGACGAGACTGAATTCCAGAGGGAGGTAAAGAACAGACTGGCGTTCTATGGCCCAAACCCTGCAGTAGAGATCATACGAGAGGTGATGGCTGATGTGCGTACTGATCTGAAGGAAAAGATGGCCGAGTGGACCAGGATAAAGCTGGCCAAGATGGAGATGGCAGAGCGGAGAGAGGAGAGTCAGCGAGTAGGGGGAGCTCTGGCTTCCGCCCAGGTACCTTCAACAGTAAGCCACAAAAAGATCCAGTATAATGCCTTCCGATAGTTGGGGGAGGCAGAGGAAGACATTGATGGCTTTCTGCAGGACTTTGAGCGGCAGTGTGCCCTTCATCAAGTGAAGCCGGAGGAACGGGTTCAGATTCTGGCCAGCAAGCTGACAGGCCAGGCAGCGGACGCCTATCGCACCCGACCTGATGAGGACTGTATGGACTATGAGCGGATCAAAAAAGTGATCTTGGCCCGGCATGCGCTGACACCAGAGGCATACCGCCAAAAGTTCAGCGGACTTATAAAACGAGTAACCGATACCCACGCTGAATGGGCCTGTAAATTACGGCGGTCACTGCTACAGTGGGTACAAGGGAGCCAAGCAACCACTAAGGAGGACATCCTCCAGCTCTTCTTGTTAGAACGATTCTTTAATGGACTAAACCCCGAGACACAGGAATGGCTTCGGGACAGGCGGCCAATGACTCTTGAGGAAGCCGCTCGTCTGGCCGATGAACATCATGACGCCAGGAGGCCTTAGTTGTCAGGATCAAAGATGGTCACTAGGGGTCCGCCCATGGACCTGGAGGGCACCAAACCACCGAAGATTGTAGGGGGACCAGCTAGAAACCCGGCCTACCACAGTTCCCCTGGGGCGCGATGCCACACCTGCTATCAGCTGGGCCACCTGCAAAGACAATGTCCCAACCGGACTCAGCATACCCAGTTGCCAAAGGCGGGAACAGCTACCTTCCGCCAGGCCGTTGTACACTGCTACCAAGGCGAAGCTGACCCGGCATTGGGGGCTACAACTAACCAAGGGGTGGAAGACATGGAGGAAGTGCTGCATGAAGTAGACCTCGTGCAGGCAGCCCGGGCAGATAATCGACAACAGCATCGACAGGTCGTGTGGGTTAATGGGAAACGCATGCAGGGACTAAGAGATTCCGGAGCAACTTTGACCCTTGTGAAGCCTCATCTCGTCCGGGACCAAGAGAAGACGGACCGGACAGTGGCAGTCCGTGTAGCAGGGGGAGCCATACATCAACTGCCCACTGCCAGGATTCACCTGAACTGGGGAGTTGGGGATGGCCTTGTTGAGGTCGGCTTGATGGAGGATTTGCCTGCAGACGTTTTGCTGGGAAATGACTTGGGGCCCATGTTGTCTGCCTTCTCGGTTGCCCCTCTGGCTGAGACATATCCTGTGACCACCTGGAGGCAAGCTCGAGCTGCGGAGGCGG
This sequence comes from Ranitomeya imitator, assembly GCF_032444005.1. Taxonomy (NCBI): domain Eukaryota; kingdom Metazoa; phylum Chordata; class Amphibia; order Anura; family Dendrobatidae; genus Ranitomeya; species Ranitomeya imitator. The sequence goes on from NC_091287.1 coordinate 341,654,586, forward strand.
AATCACACTCAGAAGAGGCCCAGGTAAGACATCCCAGCCCTACACTTATTCCCATAGCCAGACACATTTCTTGGGCCACCCCAGATGAATTTAAGAGGGAGTTACTTGAGGATCCTTCATTGGAGAAATATCGTGGGAAGGCACAGGAGGGGAGAGGGGTACTGGAAGGGGATCAGTTTATATGGAAGCAGGGACTCCTCTACCGGATCACAGAGCAGCACCACATAGGGACGAGCCCCACTATAAAATGACAGCTGGTAGTTCCCAAGAAGTATAGGCAGGAGTTACTGCGAATCTCTCATGACATACCCTTGGCCGGGCACTTCAGCGTCAGTCGCACCAGGCATCGTCTGACACAAAACTTCTTTTGGCCGGGGGTAACCTATGATGTTCGTCAATACTGCCAGACCTGTGACAGTTGCCAGCGCATTGGCAAGAGGGGAGATCGATGCAAGGCCAAATTATGCCCCCTCCCCATTGTGGAGGAACCATTTAGCCGAGTAGCGGTCGATCTGATAGGGCCGTTAGCCAAACCCAGTCCGTCAGGGAAAAGGTATATATTGACAGTGGTAGATTATGCCACACGGTATCCAGAGGCGGTTGCGTTACCTAACATACTGGCAGAGACGGTGGCGGCTGCCTTGCTCCAGGTTTTCTCACGGGTTGGATTTCCCCGGGAGATTATCTCATACCAGGGTACCCAGTTTACAGCAGAGGTGACCAACCAACTGTGGAAGCTGTGCGGCGTAAAGTCCATTAGAAGCGCCCCGTACCACCCGCAAACCAATGGGTTGTGTGAACGCTTTAACGGGACGTTAAAACAACTCATTGGGGCTTTTACCAGGACCTACAGGGACTGGGAGAAATTCTTGCCTCACCTCCTGTTTGCCTATCGAGAGGTGCCCCAAGAATCCTCGGGGTTCTCCCCATTCGAACTGGTATACGGGAGACGGGTAAGGGGACCCCTAGACTTAGTGCTAGAACACTGGGAAGGGGAGGGCACCATAGAAGGGGTACCTATTGTACCCTATGTGCTGGAATTCCGGGACCGCCTACAGGAGCTGACCCAGGCTGTACGTGGGAACATGCAGGTGGCCCAGCGGCACCAGCGCATATGGTACGATCGGAGGGCCAGAAAGCGCACCTTGGAAATAGGGCAGAAGGTCCTGGTGTTAGAGCCCACTAGGCAGAACAAGTTCCAAGCTGCATGGCAGGGGCCCTACCAGGTAGTGGAGAAAATAGCCGACACCACCTATAATGTCGCCGATTGTGACGACCCCAGGGTTATCCGCATATTCCACGTGAATATGCTGAAGCCCTATCGGGAGCGCCCTGAAGAAGTAGTGGCCATCTGTGCACCTGAAGCAGAGGATTTAGCCGGACTTCCCTTGCCTGATGTCTTAGGGGAGAGGACTCAGTCTAAAACATGGGACCAGGTACACTGGGGTGAAGACTTAGGTCCCAAGGAGAGATGTTGTGAATTCTGTTGTCAAGCTCCCTCCTGTGGTCATGAATGGTACTTCGGCTGGTTCTGTCCATGGGCTTCCTCTGGTGGTGGTGAGTGGGGCTGCGGCTTCTGAGGTTCCTTCCACAGGTGACGAGGTTAATTCGTTAGCTGGCTGCTCTATTTAACTCCACCTAGACCATTGCTCCATGCCACCTGTCAATGTTCCAGTATTGGTCTAGTTCACTCCTGGATCGTTCTTGTGACCTGTCTTCCCAGCAGAAGCTAAGATCCTGCTTGTTTTTCTCTGGTTTGCTATTTTTCTGTCCAGCTTGCTATTTTGATTGTTGTCTTGCTTGCTGGAAGCGCTGGGACGCAGAGGGAGCGCCTTCGCACCGTGAGTCGGTGCGGAGGGTCTTTTTGCGCCCTCTGCGTGGTCTTTTTGTAGTTTTTTGTGCTGACCGCAAAGCTACCTTTCCTATCCTCTGTCTGTTCAGTAAGTCGGGCCTCACTTTGCTAAATCTATTTCATCTCTGTGTTTGTAATTTTCATCTTTACTCACAGTCATTATATGTGGGGGGCTGCCTTTTCCTTTGGGGAATTTCTCTGAGGCAAGGTAGGCTTTATTTTTCTATCTTTAGGGCTAGCTAGTTCCTTAGGCTGTGACGAGGCGCCTAGGGAGCGTCAGGAGCGCTCCACGGCTATTTCTAGTGTGTGTGATAGGTTTAGGGATTGCGGTCAGCAGAGTTCCCACGTCTCAGAGCTCGTCCTATATTATCAGTAACTATCAGGTCATTCCGTGTGCTCTTAACCACCAGGTCCATTATTGTCCTGACCACCAGGTCACAACAGAGAGACAGCAGGCGGAGGAGTTGTTGAGGCAGCGACAGAGGATGTTTTCGGGGAAACCCGGGTACACTCACCTGGCACTTCACAAGGTTGAGACCCAGGATCAGACCCCCCTTCGACAACCCCCCTTCCACGTCCCTGAGTCTGTACAAGAAGGGATGCAACAAGAGATACAAGAGGTGTTGCGTTTAGGGGTCATTGAAGAGTCAGATAGTCCCTGGGCATCCCCGTAGTGTTAGTGCCCAAGAAGGATGGGACTACACGGTTTTGTGTAGACTATTGTAAGCTCAATGAGAAAACAGTGACGGATGCGTATCCCATGCCGCGTGTGGATGACTTGTTAGACCGGCTGGCAGGGGCAAAGTATTTGACCACCATCGATCTATGCAAAGGCTACTGGCAGATTCCCCTTAGTCCTGATGCTATTCCCAAGTCGGCATTTGTCACCCCGTTTGGCTTATTCCAGTTTCGAGCTATGCCATTCGGGATGAAGACTGCCCCGGCGACCTTCCAAAGGCTGGCTGACCGGCTTCTGGATGGTCTCCAGGACTATGCGTGTGCCTACCTGGATGACATAGCCATCTACAGCGCGACATGGGAAGAGCATCTAAATCACCTAGAGACAGTATTGGACAGGATCCACAAGGCCGGAATCACCCTGAACCCAAACAAGTGTCACGTGGGCAAAGCAGAGGTTCAGTATTTAGGGCATTGGGTGGGAAGTGGTAAACAGAGACCAGAACCAGCCAAGATTGAGGCCATAGCCAAATGGCTCACCCCACGCACTAAAACCCAGGTCATGGCGTTTCTAGGGACAGCGGGGTATTACAGGAAATTCGTTCCCAATTACAGCAGCGTAGCCAAGCCCCTCACTGATCTGGTCCGTAAGAACCAACCCCGCCAGGTAACCTGGACCCCAGAGTGTGAGGAAGCCTTCTGCCAGCTAAAGGACGCCCTCACCAATACCCTTGTATTGGCCGCACCCAATCCAAATAAACGTTTCCTGGTCCACACAGACGCTTCTATGTTTGGATTGGGGGCAGTACTGAGCCAAGTCGGGCCGGACGGCCAAGAACACCCGGTAGCTTACCTGAGTCGGAAACTACTGCCCCGTGAAGTGAGCTATGCGGCCATCGAGAAGGAGTGCCTGGCAATAGTATGGGCACTCAAAAAGTTGCAACCATATTTGTATGGACGACAGTTTTCCCTCCTAACGGACCATAATCCCCTAGTCTGGCTTAATCGGGTCTCCGGAGACAACGCCAGATTACTGCGGTGGCGTTTAGCCCTACATCCTCTGGACTTCACCATCCACTACAGACCCGGCAAACAAAATGGTAACGCCGATGGACTAAGTCGACAAACGGAACTCGTACCAACCCCATAAACTTCGGTCATCCCCAAACCGATCCGTTAAGGATCAGACTGTGTATGCCGATCGCGTCGCTGAAAAGGGGAGCCGTGTTACAGAACCCCCCAGCACCAAGAATGTTATGCAGTATATGTATGTATAATAGTTTCCATGTAAAATGCATCAGTCCACAGGCTGCGCCCCTGGACAAGATATTCTCTTTCTGACCTCCCACCACAGTAAATAGCGGCAGGCTCCGGCCCCCTGCGGCTATTGTAATGTATGTCTGGCCAGCTGTTTTCCTATTGGCCTGTCCTGTGTATCTGTGTTATATATTCTGTGTGCTGAAAATAAAGTGTGTTCTTTTAGACTGGAAATACGTGGGGTAGCAGTCAGCTTTTATATGCTCTCACGTAACCAAGGAATTCCAGCCAGCATCCTTCATTCAGAATCCAGCAAAAGCAGCGTGGACCTCCTGAAACACGGGGTGGTACTGAAAGAGGTATCCCAGCTTGTTAGACCCCGTTACAGTGTCCATTGAGGGTTGAAATTTGGCAGGGGGAGAAGTAATCTCATCCACATTGGTGCTAGAGACATTCTAATGTTCTAGAGATGTTAAAGAAGGCATGTGGGAAGAGACCCTACATTGCTTCTGAGAGCATCTTCAAGGAAGAGAGGAAGGCTCCTCAAGATGCTTATCAAAAGGGGTTGAGGCACTTTATAAGGTGAGAATAAAGGCTGCTTAGAAGAGAGCTAAAATTATCCAAATGGTACATAACATAGTTAGTAAGGCCGAAAAAAGACATTTGTCCATCCAGTTCCAGTTCAAGAATGTGTAAGGAGCCATGTAACTAGGTCCCTCAAGAGGTTGGTTACAGGGCAGCATCTGGATCTTTGTACTGGTGAGTTCTGGAGGCTTGTGGAGTGCAAGATAGCCATGACAGGAAAATATGTAGAAAAGAGAAGATGTAGCCAAGAGAAGATGCATCCATTTACAGCAATGAGGCCAGGTGCTATTGGTCAAGAGAAACACCTGAAAAAAAAAAACCTCCTGCAAATGAAAATAACAAGAAAACCACTGACTAGAAGAAGAAAACCTATCCTCCAACCTCCCAGGGGAAGAAGCAAGGGTCAGGTGAGGGATCAGGCCTATTAGGGGGCATTACATAAGTTGAACTGGGTTGTGGCCTAAATTAGTTGGGCTTGCCACTGATGTAAAGTCCTGGAGCAGAGGCCTGGGTGAGTAAAAGTACAGGGAGCAAGTAACTAATAATGAGAGGGGGGTCAAAAATGCTACCCAACAGCAGAGAAGGCCATTAAAAGTGTCAAAAAGCACAAGAAGCAGTAAAAAACTGCCCCATAGACAAAGGAGGAAAGAATTGGGGATATACAAGGAGGTTAAAGTGTTCCATGGGGCTCCCTAAAAGCAGAAGCTCTGAAAGCTGCGCCAAAGCGTCAGAAGAGATGGAAAATGGCCCCAGATGGGAATAGGCAACTGGCAGATATATGAGGAGAGGTTTTCCTACGAAATAAATGGAAAAGGGAAAAAATGGACTAGGGGAATTAAAAAGGAGTGACAACCCCTTTAAAGATGATGTGAACATGGACCCCTTGGAGAAGAGGAGCATGAGGGTAGGCTGGGAGGGGATTTCAATCACCTGCCTGATATCTTTGGACGCCCCTAAGGTCATCCTTTTGGTGGTCTTGCACGGGTGTTGCGTCACCAGAACTTCACACCAGTTGTGGGGAAAGAATGACCAGTGGAATATTGGCATTGGAAAATGAAAAGAAAGGTGGAGGACATCCATGCCGGCTATGAAAAAAATTTAAATTAGTAAAAAAGAAAGAAATGCAGCAGAACTGAAACATATTGTGTCTCTCTCAAATGAACACTAGGCTAAATGTGAAGTGGCAAGAGTCTGGGAAGAGGGAAAAGCCCACAAGTGTAAAGCCTCCTGGCAGCAGGGTGTATACCTATGGTCTTGTGTTCCCCAATGCAAAACCTAATTGTCCCAAAGTATTATAGACAAAATGCAGAGACTCCCAATGATCAGCAACAAAGACGCTGCATTCCTTACTGACGTGTCACAGCAACTTCATTATTTATTTGGACACCGCAATATCCATACAATTGTGACTGTGCCTGGTACTATAGCTGAATTCATTGCCCGAGCTGCAGTCTTTGAATGTGGGTGCACTAGAAAAACTGTGACGCTAATCATGGCGGACACAGGCAGAAAAGGGGCCCTGTGCAAGAGCAATATATGGGCCCTTTGCAGTCCAAGAGCTCATCCATAATGCACAATTCCACCTGCCTTGGAGGTTGAGGTGGGCCCTTTTACCTCTCGGCCACTGTGCGTCGGCACCAATGATATGTCAGCCCCTGATGTAACAAGCATAATATGACAAAGCCTTTACCTCGGCAGTGGTTCAGGATAAGTGACATCTAACGCAGCAGCTTTTATCTGACCTGTCTGTAAAGCTTCCACCAAAGCTTCTTGATCAACCACAAGTCCTAGAAGCAAAGACATTACATTACGATATTCTGCACCATAATAATTTATTAGCAACCATAGAAAAATAGGCAAAAGAAAAGTCGATGAAATTTGTTCAGTAACAATCTTGTTTTCTAGAACATTTGGACTGTGACTGATTTCTCCTCAATGAAATACTACTACAGCCTTTACCAAGGCTCATAAAAGCTACAATGTCCACAAGCATGATAATAATAATAATAATAATAATAATAATAATATGTATAACTATGGTATCTTTAATTGGATACACACCTCTGCTTATATTTATTAGTGTAGCTGAGGGTTTCATCACATGAAATTCATGTTTTCCAATGAGCTTTTCCGTTTCTGGACATAGGTTGACAACAAGCATTACATAATCAGACTGCCGCAGTAAGTCATCCAGTCGTGCACAGTAGGAGGCTCCCACGGATCTTTCCTCCTCTTGCCTGCAGGACATCAGTATAGATGAATACAGGACAGATGTAAGGCTCATGAAGACATGGCTCAATAAATGACAAACACAAATATCCTTCCAATTAGTACTTTCTCATGTTTTGATATTAATGCATTTTGCAAATAAACATGATTTTATGTTTGCTATGTTAAATGGATCTGTCTTTTCTGTGTAGGTGCACATTCAATTCACAAAAAAAAGTTACTGCCTAGGTGTCAATGAATTCCTGAATTTTCAGGTGGAACAACAGAGGAACAGCATAAGGCCCCTTCACATGTCCGTTTTTTTTATGTCCGTACTCAGTCTGTTTTATAAGTATCACAAATATGGACACACGAACACCCACTGTATTTAATGTCTGTGCGCACATGCCAGGTTTTTCACATGGACCGTAAGTCCATGTGAAAAACTCGCAAACATGTCCTTTTCTCTCGCACCACAGACAAAATGCATCCGTGTGTCATCAGTGTGGTCCCAGGCGCCAGATGCTGAATTGAACTCATCATTGCCGCCTAGTCTCCCTGCGATCAGCGAGACCAGGCAACACTCATGGGAGTTGGAGTCAACACCCGATGTGTGTGTGTATACCGTGTATTAACCCCTTAACCCCCTGGAGCTTTTTTCGGTTTTGTGTTTTCGTTTTTCATTCCCCTCCTTCCCAGAGCCATAACTTTTTTATTTTTCCGTCAATATGGCCATGTGAGGGCTTATTTTTTGCAGGACGAGTTGTACTTTTGAACATCATTGGTTTTACAATGTCGTGTACTAGAAAACGGGAAATAAATTCCAAGTGTGGTGAAATTGCAAAAAAAGTGCAATCCCACACTTGTTTTTTGCTTGGCTTTTTTGCTAAGTTCATTAAATGCTAGAACTGACCTACCATTATGATTCTCCAGGTCATTACGACTTCATAGACACCAAACATGTCT